>NC_069504.1:199381955-199561955 GCF_027579735.1 Bombina bombina
GCAGTTAAGATTTTTTCTGCTGATACCAAATTTATGTAAGGTAAGCCTGAATACATAAATAAATCACTGTATTCAGGCTTACCTTGAATTTATGTAAGGTAAGCCTGAATACAGTGATTTAATAGCGACTGGTATCATGCTTACTTTTTGAGGTAATACTCTTTTATATTTACAATATAAAACGTTTACTGGCATGTTTAAACGTTTTTATATATACTTTGGTGATAAAACTTTATTGGGACCTAGTTTTTTCCACATGGCTGGCTTCAATTTGCCTAGAAACAGTTTCCTGGGGCTTTCTACTGTGTTACTATGAGTGGGAGGGGCCAAATTTAGCGCTTTTTTGCGCAGTAACTTTTACAGACTGAGACATCCAGCTTCCTCCAGGAGTCCCCTGAATGCTATAGGACATCTCTAAAGGGCTCTTAGGCTTTCTAAAATCGTTTGTTGGGGAAGGTAGGCCCACAGCAAGGCTGTGGCAGTTGGTGTGACGGTTAAAAAATGTTTATATCGTTTTTTTTATCTGTTTTTTTAACTAAGGGGTTAATCATCCATTTGCAAGTGGCTGCAATGCTCTGTTAGCTTATTATACACACTGTAAAAATTTTGTTTGATTTACTGCCTTTTTTCACTGTTTTTCAAATTCTGACAAAATTTGTTTCTCTTAAAGGCACAGTACCATTTCTTATATTTGCTTGTTAACTTGATTTGAAGTGTTTTCCAAGCTTGCTAGTCTCATTGCTAGTCTGTACAAACATGTCTGACATAGAGGAAACTCCTTGTTCATTATGTTTAAAAGCCATGGTGGAACCCCCTCTTAGAATGTGTACAAATGTACTGATTTCACTTTAAACAATAAAGATCATATTCTGTCTTTAAAAAAATGTATCACCAGAGGAATCTGACGAGGGGGAAGTTATGCCGACTAACTCTCCCCACGTGTCAGATCCTTTGACTCCCGCTCAAGGGACTCACGCTCAAATGGCGCCAAGTACATCCAGGGTGCCAATAGCGTTTACTTTACAAGACATGGCTGCAGTCATGGATAATACACTGTCAGCGGTATTAGCCAGACTACCTGAATTTAGAGGAAAGCGAGATAGCTCTGGAGTTAGATGAAATACAGAGCATACTGACGCTTTAAGAGCTATGTCTGATACTGCCTCACAATATGCAGAAGCTGAAGAAGGAGAGCTTCTTTCTGTGGGTGATGTTTCTGACTCAGGGAAGATGATGCAACCTGATTCTGATATTTCTACATTTAAATTTAAGCTTGAACACCTACGCGTGTTACTCAGGGAGGTTTTAGCTGCTCTGAATGACTGTGATACAATTGCAGTGCCAGAGAAATTGTGTAGACTGGATAAATACTATGCACTGCTGGTGTGCACTGAAGTTTTTCCAATACCTAAAAGGTTTACATAAATTATTACTAAGGAATAGGATAGACCAGGTGTGCCGTTCTCTCCCCCTCCTATTTTTAGAAAAATGTTTCCAATAGATGCCACCACACGGGACTTATGGCAGACAGTTCCTAAGGTGGAGGGAGCAGTTTCTACTCTAGCAAAGCGTACTACTATCCCTGTCGAGGACAGTTGTGCTTTCTTAGATCCAATGGATTAAAAGTTAGATGGTTACCTTAAGAAAATGTTTATTCAACAAAGTTTTATCCTACAGCCCCTTGCATGCATTGCTCCTGTCACTGCTGCTGCGGCCTTCTGGTTTGAGTCTCTGGAAGAGGCTTTACAGGTAGCGACTCCATTGGATGGCATACTTGACAAGCTTAGAGCACTTAAGCTAGCCAATTCTTTTGTGTCTGATGCCATTGTTCATTTGACTAAACTAATGGCTAAGAATTCTGGTTTTGCTATCCAGGCGCGCAAAGCGCTATGGCTTAAATCATGGTCAGCCGACGTTACTTCAAAGTCTAAGCTGCTTAACATTCCCTTCAAGGGGCAGACCCTATTCGGGCCTGGTTTGAAGGAGATTATTGCTGATATCACTGGAGGAAAAGGTCATGCCCTTCCTCAAGATAGGTCCAAATCAAGGGCCAAACAGTCTAATTTTCGTGCCTTTCGAAACTTCAAGACAAGTGCGGCATCAACTTCCTCTAATTCAAAACAAGAGGGAACTTTTGCTCAGTCCAAGACGGTCTGGAGACCTAACCAGGCCTGGAACAAAGGTTAGTAGGCCAAAAAGCCTGCTGCTGCCTCTAAGACAGCATGACGGAACGGCCCCCTATCCAGTAACAGATCTAGTAGGGGGCAGACTTTTGCTCTTTGCCCAAGCGTGGGCAAGAGATGTCCAGGATCCCTGGGCGTTGGAAATTATATCCCAGGGATATCTTCTGGACTTCAAGGCTTCCCCCCCAAAAGGGAGATTTCACCTTTCACAATTATCTGCAAACCAGATAAAGAGAGAGCCATTCTTACACTGTGTACAAGACCTCCTAGTTATGGGAGTGATCCATCCAGTTCCAAAGGAGGAACAGGGACACGGATTTTACTCAAATCTGTTTGTGGTTCCCAAAAAAGAGTGAACCTTCAGACCAATTTTGGATCTAAAGATCTTAAACAAATTCCTCAAAGTTCCATCATTCAAGATGGAGACTATTCGTACCATCCTACCTATGATCCAGGAGGGTCAATACATGACTACAGTGGATTTAAAGGATGGTTATCTTCACATTCCGATACACAAAGATCATCATCGGTTTCTCAGGTTTGCCTTCCTAGACAGGCATTACCAGTTTGTAGCTCTTCCATTTGGGTTAGCTACAGCCCCAAAAATTTTATGAAGGTTCTGGGGTCGCTTCTGGCGGTCCTAAGGCCGCGGGGCATAGCAGTGGCCCCTTATTTAGATGACATCCTGATTCAGGCTTCAAACTTCCAAATTGCCAAGTCTCATACGGACATAGTGTTGGCATTTCTGAGGTTGCATGGGTGGAAGGTGAACGAGGAAAAGAGTTCTCTATTCCCCCTCACAAGAGTTTCCTTCCTAGGGACCCTGACAGATTCTGTAGAAATTAAAATTTACCTGATGGAGTCCAGGTTATCAAAACTTCTAAATTCCTGCCGTTTTCTTTATTCCAATCCTCGCCCTTCGGTGGCTCAGTGAATGGAAGTAATCGGCTTAATGGTAGCGGCAATGGACATAGTGCCGTTTGCACGCCTACATCTCAGACCGCTGCAACTCTGCATGCTCAGTCAGTGGAATGGGGATTACACAGATTTTCCCCCTCTACTAAATCTGGATCAAGAGACCAGGGATTCTCTTCTCTGGTGGCTATCTCGGGTCCATCTGTCCAAAGGTATGACCTTTCGCAGGCCAAATTGGACAATTGTAACGACAGATGCCAGCCTTCTAGGTTGGGGTGGAGTCTGGAACTCCCTGAAGGCTCAGGGATCATGGACTCAGGAGGAGTCACTCCTTCCAATAAATATTCTGGAACTGAGAGCGATATTCAATGCTCTTCAGGCTTGGCCTTAGTTAGCAACTCTGAGGTTCATCAGATTTCAGTCGGACAACATCACGACTGTGGCTTACATCAGCCATCAAGGGGGAACAAGGAGTTCCCTATCGATGTTAAAAGTCTCAAAGATAATTCGCTGAGCAGAGATTCACTCTTGCCACCTATCAGCTATACATATCCCAGGTGTAGAGAACTGGGAGGCAGATTTTCTAAGTTGTCAGACTTTTCATCTGGGGGAGTGGGAACTCCATCCGGAGGTGTTTGCTCAAATGATTCATCGCTGGGGCGAACCAGAACTGGATCTCATGGCATCTCGCCAGAATGCTTCCTTGTTACGGATCCAGGTCCAGGGACCCCAAGGCAATGCTGATAGATGCTCTAGCAGTGCCTTGGTCCTTCAACCTGGCTTATGTGTTTCCACCGTTTCCTCTGCTCCCTCGTCTGATTGCCAAAATCAAGCAGAAGAGAGCATTGGTGATCTTGATAGTGCCTGCGTGGCCACGCAGGACTTGGTATGCAGATCTGGTGGACATGTCATCCTTTCCACCATGGACTCTGCCGCTGAGACAGGACCTTCTACCTCAAGGTCCTTTAAACAATCCAAATCTAATTTCTCTGAGGCTGACTACCTGGAGATTGAACGCTTGATTTTATCAAAGCATGGTTTCTCAGAATCAGTCATTGATACC
Source organism: Bombina bombina (assembly GCF_027579735.1). Taxonomy (NCBI): domain Eukaryota; kingdom Metazoa; phylum Chordata; class Amphibia; order Anura; family Bombinatoridae; genus Bombina; species Bombina bombina. The sequence continues at coordinate 199,386,117 of NC_069504.1, forward strand.
TTAATTCAGGCACGAAAGCCTGTCATCAGGAAGATCTATCATAAGATATGGCGTAAATATCTCTATTGGTGTGAATCCAAGGGCTACTCATGGAGTAAGGTCATGATTCCCAGGATATTATCTTTTCTCCAAGAAGGATTGGAGAAAGAATTGTCAGCTAGTTCCTTAAAGGGACAGATTTCTGCACTATCTATTATTTTACACAAGCGTCTGGTGGATGTCCCAGACGTTCAGGCATTTTGTCAGGCTTTAGTTAGAATCAAGCCTGTGTTTAAACCTGTTGCTTCACTTTGGAGCTTAAATTTGGTTCTTAAAGTTCTTCAGGGGGTTCAGTTTGAACCTCTTCACTCCATAGATATCAAACTTTTATCTTGGAAAGTTCTTTTTTTGGTAGCTATTTCCTCGGCTCATATAGTTTCCGAGTTATCTGCCTTACAATGTGATTCTCCTTATCTGATCTTCCATGCAGATACGGTAGTTCTGCGTACCAAACCTGGGTTTTTACCTAAGGTGGTATCTAATAAGAATATCAATCAAGAGATTGCTGTTCCGTCTTTGTGTCCTAATCCTTCTTCAAAGAAGGAACGTCTATTACACAATCTGGATGTGGTTCGTGCTTTAAAGTTTTACTTACAAGCTACTAAAGATTTTCGTCTGCTTTGTTTGTTGTCTACTCTGGACAGAGGAGAGGTCAAAAGGCTTCGGCAACCTTTCTTTCTTTTTGGCTAAGAAGCATAATTCGCTTGGCGTATGAGACTGCTGGCCTGACTTGGTCTTCGCTTCATACTTTTTCAAAATTCTACAAATTTGATACTTTTGCTTCTTCGGAGGCTATTTTTGGGAGAAATGTTTTACAGGCAGTGGTACCTTCCGTTTAAGTACCTGCCTTGTCCCTCCCTTCATCCGTGTACTTTAGCTTTGGTATTGGTATCCCACAAGTAATGGATGATCCGTGGACTGGATACACCTTACAAGAGAAAACATAATTATGCTTACCTGATAAATTTATTTCTCTTGTGGTTTATCCAGTCCATGGCCCGCCCTGTCATTTTAATGCAGGTATTTTTTAATTTTAAACTACAGTAACCACTGCACCCTATGGTTTCTCCTTTCTCTGCTTGTTTTCGGTCGAATGACTGGATATGGCAGTTAGGGGAGGAGCTATATAGCAGCTCTGCTGTGGGTGATCCTCTTGCAACTTCCTGTTGGGAAGGAGAATATCCCACAAGTAATGGATGATCCGTGGACTGGTTACACCACAAGACAAATAAATTTATCAGGTAAGCATAAATTATGTTTTCCCCTTTACATTATTCCCATTGAGTCATTGGCCTTACTTATAATAAAAATGTATACTGACATTCATTAAATAGCCTAAGCAAGCATAACCAGCATAAAAACACACTCACAGTGGGATGCAGGCTAGTTAAAGGGACATTTTACTCAAATTAAAAATTATCTTTAATTGAAACTGCTGACACAGTTAAATATACAAGTGTTAGGCTTACAGTAAACCTCATTGTCTTCTCTGTAAATATTTCCTTAAAATCTCAGATTTTATATCAGTTTGTCTGTATCCCTTTAAATATTTTCACTCCTCTGTTTGTCTTTTTTTTTCTTTGCTAGTCTCACAGATCGCAACACTAAGGCCTAGATTTGGAGTTTGGCGTTAGCCGTGAAAACCAGCGTTAGAGGCTCCTAACGCTGGTTTTAGGCTAACTCTGGTATTTGGAGTTACTCAAAAAAGGGTCTAACGCTCACTTTTCAGCCGCGACTTTTCCGTACCGCAGATCCCCTTACGTAAATTGCGTATCCTATCTTTTCAATGGGATTTTTCTAACTCCGGTATTTAGAGTCGTGGCTGAAGTGAGCGTTAGAACTCTAACGACAAAACTCCAGCCGCAGGAAAAAAGTCAGTAGTTAAGAGCTTTCTGGGCTAACGTCGGTTCATAAAGCTCTTAACTACTGTACTCTAAAGTACACTAACACCCATAAACTACCTATGTACCCCTAAACCGAGGTCCCCCCACATCGCCGCCACTCGATTAAATTTTTTTAACCACTAATCTGCCGACCGCCAACTACGTTATCCTTATGTACCCCTAATCTGCTGCCCCTAACACCGCCGACCCCTATATTATATTTAGTAACCCCTAACCTGCCCCCCACAACGTCGCCGCCACCTACCTACACTTATTAACCCCTAATTTGCTGACTGCAAAGCGCCGCCACCTACGTTATCCTTATGTACCCCTAATCTGCTGCCCCTAACACCGCCGACCCCTATGTTATATTTAGTAACCCCTAACCTGCCCCCCACAACGTCGCCGCCACCTACCTACACTTATTAACCCCTAATCTGCCGACCGCAAAGCGCCGACACCTACGTTATCCTTATGTACCCCTAATCTGCTGCCCCTAACACCGCCGACCCCTATATTATATTTTTAACCCCTAATCTGTCCCCCAAAACGTCGCCTCCACCTGCCTACACTTATTAACCCCTAAACTGCCGAGCGGACCTGAGCGCTACTATAATAAAGTTATTAACCCCTAATCCGCCTCACTAACCCTATAATAAATAGTATTAACCCCTAATCTGCCCTCCCTAACATCGCCGACACCTAACTTCAATAATTAACCCCTAATCTGCCGACCGGAGCTCACCGCTATTCTAATAAATGTATTAACCCCTAAAGCTAAGTCTAACCCTAACACTAACACCCCCCTAAATTAAATATAATTTTAATCTAACGAAATTAATTAACTCTTATTAAATACATGATTCCTATTTAAAGCTAAATACTTACCTGTAAAATAAATCCTAATATAGCTACAATATAAATTATAATTACATTGTAGCTATTTTAGGATTAATATTTATTTTACAGGCAACTTTGTAATTATTTTAACCAGGTGCAATAGCTATTAAATAGTTAACAACTATTTAATAGTTACCTAGTTAAAATAATTACAAAATTACCTGTAAAATAAATCCTAACCTAAGTTACAATTAAACCTAACACTACACTATCATTAAATTAATTAAATAAAATACCTACAAATAACTACAATGAAATAAACTAACTAAAGTACAAAAAATAAAAAAGAACTAAGTTACAAAAAATAAAAAAATATCTACAAACATAAGAAAAATATTACAACAATTTTAAACTAATTACACCTACTCTAAGCCCCCTAATAAAACAACAAAGCCCCCCAAAATAAAAAATGCCCTACCCTATTCTAAATTACTAAAGTTAAAAGCTCTTTTACCTTACCAGCCTTGAACAGGGCCCTTTTGCGGGGCATGTCCCAAGAAGTTCAGCTCTTTTGCCTGTAAAAAAAAACATACAATACCCCCCCCCCCAACATTACAACCCACCACCCACATACCCCTAATCTAACCCAAACCCCCCTTAAATAAACCTAACACTAAGCCCCTGAAGATCTTCCTACCTTGTCTTCACCATACCAGGTTCACCGATCGGTCCAGAAGAGCTCCTCCGATGTCCTGATCCAAGCCCAAGCGGGGGGCTGAAGATGTCCATGATCCGGTAGAAGTCTTCATCCAAGCAGGGCAGAAGAGGTCTTCCATCCGATTGACGTCTTCATCCAAGCGGGGCAGAAGAGGTCTTCCATCCGATTGAAGTATTCATCAAGGCGGCATCTTCTATCGACATCCATCTGGAGCGGCAGCATCCTGAAGACCTCCGACGCGGAACATCCATCCTGGCCGACGACTGAACGGTGAATGACGGTTCCTTTAAATGACGTCATCCAAGATGGCGTCCCTCGAATTCCGATTGGCTGATAGCATTCTATCAGCCAATCGGAATTAAGGTAGGAATATTCTGATTGGCTGATGGAATCAGCCAATCAGATTTAGCTTGCATTCTATTGGCTGATCGGAAAAGCCAATAGAATGCGAGCTCAATCTAATTGGCTGATTGGATCAGCCAATCGGATTGAACTTGATTCTGATTGGCTGATTCCATCAGCCAATCAGAATATTCCTACCTTAATTCCGATTGGCTGATAGAATCCTATCAGCCAATCGGAATTCGAGGGACGCAATCTTGGATGACGTCATTTAAAGGAACCGTCATTCGTCGTTTAGTCGTCGGCCAGGATGGATGTTCCGCGTCGGAGGTCTTCAGGATGCTGCTGCTCCGTTCCAGATGGATGTCGATAGAAGATGCCGCCTGGATGAAGACTTCAAGCAGATGGAAGACCTCTTCTTCCCCGCTTGGATGAAGACTTCAATCGGATGGAAGACCTCTTCTGCCCCGCTTGGATGAAGACTTCTACCGGACCATGGACATCTTCAGCCCCCCCGCTTGGGCTTGGATCAGGACATCGGAGGAGCTCTTCAGGACCGATCGGTGAACCTGGTATGGTGAAGACAAGGTAGGAAGATCTTCAGGGGCTTAGTGTTAGGTTTATTTAAGGGGGGTTTGGGTTAGATTAGGGGTATGTGGGTGGTGGGTTGTAATGTTGGGGGGGGGTATTGTATGTTTTTTTTACAGGCAAAAGAGCTGAACTTCTTGGGGCATGCCCCGTAAAGGGCCCTGTTCAGGGCTGGTAAGGTAAAAGAGCTTTTAACTTTAGTAATTTAGAATAGGGTAGGGCATTTTTTATTTTGGGGGGCTTTGTTGTTTTATTAGGGGGCTTAGAGTAGGTGTAATTAGTTTAAAATTGTTGTAATATTTTTCTTATGTTTGTAGATATTTTTTTATTTTTTGTAACTTAGTTCTTTTTTTCTTTTTTGTACTTTAGTTAGTTTATTTCATTGTAGTTATTTGTAGGTATTGTATTTAATTAATGTATTGATAGTGTAGTGTTAGGTTTAATTGTAGGTAATTGTAGGTATTTTATTTAATTAATTTAATGATAGTATAGTGTTAGGTTTAATTGTAACTTAGGTAAGGATTTATTTTACAGGTAATTTTGTAATTATTTTAACTAGGTAACTGTTAAATAGTTCTTAACTATTTAATAGCTATTGTACCTGGTTAAAATAATTACAAAGTTGCCTGTAAAATAAATATTAATCCTAAAATAGCTACAATGTATTTATAATTTATATTGTAGCTATATTAGGATTTATTTTACAGGTAATTATTTAGCTTTAAATAGGAATAATTTATTTAATAAGAATTATATTTAACTTAGGGGGGGTGTTAGTGTTAGGGTTAGACTTAGCTTTAGGGGTTAATACATTTATTAGAATAGCGGTGAGCTCCAGTCGGCAGATTAGGGGTTAATGTTTGAAGTTAGGTGTCGGCGATGTTAGGGAGGGCAGATTAGGGGTTAATACTATTTATTATAGGGTTAGTGAGGCGGATTAGGGGTTAATAACTTTATTATAGTAGCGGTGCGGTCCGCTCGGCAGATTAGGGGTTAATAAGTGTAGGCAGATGGAGGCGACGTTGTGGGGGGCTGATTAGGGGTTAATAAATATAATATAGGGGTCGGCGGTGTTAGGGGCAGCAGATTAGGGGTACATAAGGATAATATAAGTAGCGGCGGTTTACGGAGCGGCAGATTAGGGGTTAATAATAATATGCAGGGGTCAGCGATAGCGGGGGCGGCAGAATAGGGGTTAATAATGTAAGGTTAGGGGTGTTTAGACTCGGGGTACATGTTAGAGTGTTAGGTGCAGACGTAGGAAGTGTTTACGCATAGCAAACAATGGGGCTGCGTTAGGAGCTGAACGCTGCTTTTTTGCAGGTGTTAGGTTTTTTTCAGCTCAAACAGCCCCATTGTTTCCTATGGGGGAATCGTGCACGAGCACGTTTTTGAGGCTGGCCGCTTGCGTAAGCAACTCTGGTATTGAGAGTTGAATCTGCGTTAAAAATGCTCTACACTCCTTTTTTGGAGCCTAACGCAGCCTTTATGTGGACTCTCAATACCAGAGTTATTTTTATGGTGCGCCAGAAAAAAGCCGGCGTTAGCTACGCGGGTCCTTACCGACAAAACTCTAAATCTAGGCTTAAGATTGTAGACAACTTATCAATTCAGTTTGCATTACAGAGAGAATTCAGTTAAACTGCAAAAGAAATATCTGGTAACTAAATGGCAGATTTAAAAAGAATACAAAGAAACGTCCCAAAAAAATATATTTTGCAAACTACTAATACAGTGTTATTGCTGCTCCTGTACTCCTTTCACATGAGTGAACTGGTCCTTTAAATAATAAAATGACAATTTTCTAGTGCTCTGTCTACGCACTGAGCTCTGATTTTACAGACAAACAATTCAACCCATTACAATTTACTTCATATATACACAAACTTGCAAATGCAACTTCTCCTACATGTTAAACTATTCAGCTTGTATAACAAGCCATTGACAATACATTAATATCAAAAAACAATTTTATAGTACACTCTCCCTTTAAGGACTAACCATTTATCACAAGTCACTCAATCATCGGCACATTCACAAATCCTTTAATTAGTTTCCTTGCTTCCTTGCAAAAACAATATAGTTATATGCTGCATCAGGTGGACAGTTTTTATTTTTATATTTGCATACAACAAATATCACTTAAAACTAAAACTGCTTATTAATAACACACATATGTAAAACATGCTTATGACTTTAAAGTTGTAACAATAAGAATTCAAAATACCTCATTACAACGTAATTTTTAAAGCGATACACACACACACACAAGCTCAGATCATCTCGCATACCAGCAATTCTCTCCCCCCTTTTTTTTTCCAGGAAAACATATATTTATTAATTTTCCTCCAAATTTAAAATGTATTTGTACATATCTGAATTTGAAAAGATTGGCCATGTCTTCACAAATTGATATAAACAAATTTCAAATAATTAAATCTGTTACACTTAAATCTCCCTTTCATTACTGCACACACACATACAACGGAGCTTCTGAAACAGTTTTTTTATATTTCTCTTCACGGACTCTACACAACTGCTCACTGACAGATGTTTTTATGATCCCCCTCCCTTTCTATAGAGTGGGTGCCTTTCTACTACTATAGTACTATAGTATAGTACTACTATAGGAATGTATAGGGACAACTTCAACACAGCGATGCCAATTTACCCAGGGAACTTAACTTAAAAAATCTGACGTCAAATTGCATGCTAACTTAATTTGCTTAACTTAACTACCAGACAGGACTACAATACCTGTCATAAACTAGCACAGGACTATTAACCTGTCTAGAACTAGCACAGGACTATTAACCTTTCTAGAAGGATTGATCACAAGTGCCGACAGGACTCAAACCTTCGCACAAACCCTGCTTCTTTCTTTAATGCAGGAATCCCTTTTTTAACCCTTTATCATATATTCAAAACCAACTAAATTTAGGTTCAGATTCACAGAGGAAAAGCAGAGTAAATAAACACTATCCACTCACCCAGTGTAAATCCCACGAGCTGACACCAGAAACTGTTAAGTGTTGGTTTCAGGAAGGGGGTGTCAGTTCAGGATTGGGCATCGGGCACACCATACCAGCTGGAAATCAGTACTTATCTGTTCAGGACGTCCAGGAGAATAGAGTTCAGACCACGCAGCTATGATTCCAAAAGCTATTCTGTTTATTACCAGATGTTAGGCACTTTTATAGCCAAGAAATACAGCATATAGGTTTAACAAGTGACATATTCATAATTACATAATTTCACATAGTATTTCTATCAGAACAAAGAAACTCATTTAAAATATAATTGGAGGAAAAGGAGTGTTAGGGAGTCATTTCTACAGAAATACCTAACTACAGATAAACAGTAACTGGGCCTCCTAGCCCAGCACAAATCACAGCCGTTTGACATCTTGTAGAGATAACAATGCATCCAAGCACATCGTCAGGGTCATTCTCAGGGCTATTATATCTATGCAAGTCTCCCTAACATCAGCATATTTCTTACTACATAATAAACCACTATAATAAAAGATTCATTACCCAAGATGGATGCCTAAGACAAAATGGCGGCAAAGAACAAGATGGCGCTAGTCATGCTAACAATAATTCCTAACACCTATAGATGCAGGCTGGGCCCTCAACAGCAGCCCAGCTCGCTGAAGTCTATGATCATCAAGAGATGTCGGCTCCCAGGTAGGTCATAGGTGATGCAAAGAGATGATATACATATGAGGGAAAACAGAGATACAAGATACATGTGTAAATCTATTATACAATTTGACTCTTTGAGACTACGGTGACACAGGGTACTCACAAGAAGATCGGCACATTAGAGTGCCTGACAAGGCAGGCTGGACCTTCAACAGCAGTCCAGCTTGCTGTATCTAAGATAGTCGTCACTTATCCACATGTAACAAGAATAAAAAGACAAACAGGTGCTAAACATGTGTGAATCCATAAACTAACAACACTTAAATTGAGGGTAGAGAATAAATGCAGGTTACTCACAAACATTGCGGCACCAATGTTCTCAGTAATGCAGGCTGGTCCTTTGACAGCAGCCCAGCTCGCTGTTTAACATAGGATCTCCTTTAGTTGCTGTTAACTGTAACTTGAGTTTTTAGTTGGAGCTATATGTTAATAGAGTGTCCTCCTTTTTAAATAATAAAGGTGTATGGGACATGGTTAAGCAACAGGGAATAAACCCCTCAGTTCCACAGACCGTTTTTCACTGTGTGGGGGAATAGAGCTGTATTTTCTAAGCCTATACAGCTCAGTAACTTCACGCTTCGCAAAAATTGGGTGCAGCTCCCGTTAGGAGTGTATGAGGGGGAGAGCGACAAAAAAGGCAATATATCCAGTGTCGATTGGTGCAGCAACAAAACTCTATCAAGATAGTGCAAAGAAAAAGAGACCTTTTACTATACCTTGTGCCACTTCTTCCTCCCACACACTCTCCCTAGGAAGCTGAGCTAGTAGGCTTGCGGGTCGGACTGCACGGGCGTCCTGAGTTAACCGACTGTGGATCCCGGTAGCCCAGAAACTCTCTCTTGCAATCCCCCTCGTGACAGACGGTATCCTAAGCGAGCACGTCTTCCCCGTGGCGACTCGCTTGGTCCGTCTTGGTGCCGTTGACATGCGCCTACGTCAAGCGTGCGATAGTGCGTGTAGCTGCGCCCCTCAGACCCAAATGTGCCCTTAAACAAAAATGTCTAACACAGTATAGACCAAATTCTGCCAGTTATAGGTCCATGCTTCAGTGTGCACTAATTTTAAAGTGGAGAGGTTAATAGCATACTTGGCTTATAGTAATATGACACTTCAGTGAGTTTAACTGCTACTAGACACAAACGTATCCAATTTGATGGCTAAATACTCACTTAGGAATAGTGAAGCGAGTAAATGTAGCCAAATGCTGTAATGTAGCAGTATGGCAGTATGTAATGGAAACACAGGCTTGTGTCACGAATAATTGTGCAGAGTATACTGCGAATGCTGATTATGTTAATAAATAATGTGTTGTTATACTTGAGTCGGAGTAGTCATATGCTGGAGTGTTTAAAAGTCCACAGATCATATAAAATGACCAGCAAAATCCACAACATAAACATATAGAGCCAGTGTAAACTCGTGGACATTAATAAACCAGCCCCATCCTAGGCAATTAAAACACAGGAGTTGCTATTTATTCCTCTTCAATTCCCTAACTAAAAGGCCCTCACATGTTTGCAGTTGACAACTTTCTCAAAGGGTATGTGCATCGCTCCATGGGTGCATTTTTGTGTTCCAGACATGCCCCTTAGCCTGACGTCAACTGGCAGCTTCAATCTATTACGGATCGTGCACATCCTTATTCACAGACATGATTAGATGCAATATTCTACTACCTACTACCTTACATAGTCTGTCAAATGGCATGGGCAATATGTATTTGAATTAGTATTCATAAGCAAAGATAATAACTTGGAATTCAAATATTTACCTTTGTATTGGAGTTTTAATGGCATACAGAATCCACTGAGCTTGTATACAAGTGTGACCGTAGGTATATGGTATTCAAACTATATATTACATAAGATGGCATCAGACCAATGAAGATAATATTGGATATTGTATGCATAAATAGTGATGTCGCGAACAGTTCGCCGGAGAACATAGCTTGTTCACGTTCGACACTTTGGGCGAACATATTCGATGTTCGATCCGCCCCCTATTCGTCATCATTGAGGAAACTTTGACCTTGTATCTAACAGCCTTCAGACACATTTGAGCCAATCAGCAGCAGACACTCCCTCACAGACCCTCCCAGCTCCTGGGCAGCAGCCATTTTAGATTCATTACGATCCTGCTTTCTTAGTGAGAGGAGGTTTAGTGTTGCTGCTGCTGACATTATAGGGAAATAGATAGCTAGGCTAGTGTATTTAGTGTCCACTACAGTCCTGAAGGACTCATCTAATCTCTGCTGTAAGGACAGCACCCCAAAAAGCTATTTGTAGGGCTAGAACTTCAGTCGTTTTTTTTTTTTTTATTATTATTATTTGTAATTTTATTTGCATTTGCCTGGCTTTCAGCCTGTGTGTGAGGCTCACAGCATATACTGTGATTAGTGCCAACACTGATATCTGCTTAACATTAGTGTAAATTTAAACAACAAAACTTTTAAATAATTTTGCTAATGTAATCTAATTTCATTTTCTATCAGGCCTGTGTGTCAGGCTTACACAGCATATACTGTGGTTAATTGCTGTGCCAGCAGCCACCACTCATATCTGCTTAACATTATTGTAAATTTAAAAAAAAAACTTTTAAATCATTTTGCTAGTGTAATCTAATTTCATTTTCTATCAGGCCTGTGTCTCATGCTCACACAGCATATACTGTGGTTAATTGCTCTGTGCCAGCTACCACTCATATCTGCTTAACATTAGTGATGTCGCGAACCTAAAAATTTAGGTTCGCGAACGGCAGACTCGAACTTCCGCAAATGTTCGCGAACCGGGCGAACTGCCATTGACTTCAATAGGCAGGCGAACTTTAAAACCCACAAGGACTCTTTCTGCCCACAATAGTGATGGAAAAGTTGTTTCAAGGGGACTAACACCTGGACTGTGGCATGCCGGAGGGGGATCCATGGCAAAACTCCCACAGAAAATTACATTGTTGATGCAGAGTCTGGTTTTAACCCATAAAGGGCCTAAATAACCTAACATTCCTAAATTGCTTGGAATAAAGTGCTTTAAAACATCAGGTATGATGTTGTATCGATCAGGTAGTGTAAGGGTTATGCCCACTTCCCAGTGACAGACCAAACACCCCGTGTAACGCACCGCAAACAACCACAAACAGTCCATTTGCACAACCACGAGATAGATTTGATAGATAGATACATTGAAGGCAACTTCAATTAGATTACACTAGCAGACTGATGTTTCACAGTCAAAAAATATTTTTTTTAAATATTTACACTACTGTTATAACAAATATGATTGGTGGCACTAGTTGGCAAGTGGGCCTGGCACACACGCTGGGAGGAAGGCAACTGCAATTAGATTACACTAGATGACTGATTTTTCTCAGTCAAAAAAGTTTTTATTTTAAATATTTACAATACTGTTATAACAAATATGATTGGTGGCACTAGGTGGCAAGTGGGTGGGTCTGGCACACAGGCTGGCAGGCAGGAAACTGCAATTCAATTGCACTAGCAGACTGATGATTCACAGTCAAAAAAGTTTTTATTTAAAATATTTACACTACTGTTATAACAAATATGATTTGTGGCACTAGTTGGAAAGTGGGCCTGGCACACACGCTGGCACACAGGCAACTGCGATTAAATAACAATAGCAGACTGATGTAAAAGTTTTTTTTTAAAAAGTTACACTAATGTTACAACAGATAGGAGTGATGGCACTCAGGATAGAAATAGGCACAGTATGTGCTGCCAGCCTGACACACAGGCTGGCACTAGTGGTGGCAGGCTGGCCTGTAAACTAAAATTAGATAACACTAGAAGACTGATGTAAAAGTTTTTTTTTACAAAATTTAAACGAATGTTACACCAGATAGGAGTGGTGGACTGGCACTGAGGATGGAAGTAGACACAGTATATGCTGACACACAGGCTGGCACTAATGGCAGCCAGGCTGGCCTGGCAACTAAAATTAAATAACACTAGAAGAGGACTGATGTAAAAAAAATGTTTTAAAAAAATTTACACTAATGTTACACCAGATATAAGTGGTGGAAAAAAAGAGCTATTAATCACACTATATGATGTGGGTCTGACACACAGGCCTGATGGAAAATGAAATTAGATTACACTAGCAAAAATATTTAAAAAAAATTTTTTTAAAAATTACAATAATGTTAAGCAGATATGAGTGATGGCTGGCACAGCAATTAAACACAGTATATGCTGTGTAAGCCTGACACACAGGCCTGATAGAAAATGAAATTAGATTACACTAGCGAAATGATTTAAAAGTTTTGTTGTTTAAATTTACACATTAACAACTTTTCCATCACTATTGTGGCCAGAAAGAGTCCTTGTGGGTTTTAAAGTTCGCCTGCCTATTGAACCGGTTCGCCGGTTCGCGAACATTTGCGGAAGTTCGAGTCCGCCGTTCGCGAACCTAAATTTTTAGGTTTGTGACATCACTATGCATAAATAAATATTATGTGGCGTAAATGAAATATGACTAGAAAGATACATTGTGGTAAGTTGAGAAGTGATATAAAAGGAAAATTAGTGTGAATTTGTAACTAGGGTAATGATTTCCGAATAGTCATTAAGGCAAATAATATTAAATTGCAAGCTCTTTGATGTGAAAAGTGGTTTATTCTAACTTATAGTGGACAGGTGAAACTGATTAATAAAGAGAGTTGATACAATTTCATGTGAATAAAGATTTTGGAGTGACTTTTATGTGTGTGTGACATGAATTATAATGACTAACGGCTAGATTTAGAGTTCTGCGGCCAAAGGGGTGCGTTAGCTATGCGTGCTTTTTTTCCCCCGCACCTTTTAAATACCGCTGGTATTTAGAGTTCACAAAATGGCTGCGTTAGGCTCCAAAAAAGGGAGCGTAGAGCATATTTACTGCCACTGCAACTCTAAATACCAGCGTTGCTTACGGACGCGGCCAGCTTGAAAAACGTGCTCGTGCACGATTCCCCCATAGAAAACAATGGGGCTGTTTTAGCTGAAAAAAAACCTAGCACCTGCAAAAAAGCAGCGTTCAGCTCCTAACGCAGCCCCATTGTTTACTATGGGGAAACACTTCCTATTTCTGCACCTAACAACCTAACATGAACCCTGAGTCTAAACACCCCTAACCTTATACTTATTAATCCCTAATCTGCCGCCCCCGCTATCGCTGACCCCTGCATATTTTTTTAACCACTAATCTGCCGCTCCGTATACCGCCGCAACCTACATTATACCTATGTACCCCTAATCTGCTGCCCCTAACACCGCCGAACCCTATATTATATTTATTTACCCCTAATCTGCCCCCCACAAAGTCGCCGCCAGCTACCTACAATACTTAACCCCTAATCTGCCAATCGGATCTCGCCGCTAGTCTAATAAATGGATTAATCCCTAAAGCTAAGTCTAACCCTAACACTAACACCCCCCTAAGTTAAATATAATTTAAATCTAACGAAATAAATTAACTCTTATTATATAAATTATTCCTATTTAAAGCTAAATACTTACCTGTAAAATAAACCCTACTATAACTACAATATAAATTATAATTATATTGTAGCTATTTTAGGATTAATATTTATTTTACAGGCAACTTTTTAATTATTTTAAACAGGTACAATAGCTATTAAATAGTTAATAACTATTTAATAGCTAAAATAGTTAAAATAATTACAAAATTACCTGTAAAATAAATCCTAACCTAAGTTACAATTAAACCTAACACTACACTATCAATAAATTAATTAAATACAATACCTACAAATAACTACAATTAAATAAACTAACTAAAGTACAAAAAATAAAAAAGAACTAAGTTACAAAAAATAAAAAAATATTTACAAACATTAGAAAAATATTACAACAATTTTAAACTAATTACACCTACTCTAAGCCCCCTAATAAAATAACAAAGACCCCAAAATAAAAAAAATGCCCTACCCTATTCTAAATTTAAAAAGTTCAAAGCTCTATTACCTTACCAGCCCTGAAAAGGGCCATTTGCGGGGCATGCCCCAAATAATTCAGCTCTTTTGCCTGTAAATAAAACCATACAATACCCCCCCAACATTACAACCCACCACCCACATACCCCTAATCTAACCCAAACCCCCCCTTAAATAAACCTAACACTAAGCCCATGAAGATCTTCCTACCTTATCTTCACCATGTCAGGTTCACCGATTGCTCCAGAAGAGGGTCCGAAGTATTGATCCAAGTGGCGGCTGAAGAACTCCATCATCGGGCTGAAGTCGGAAGTCCATCATCGGGATGAAGTCTTCTATCAAGCGCCATCTTCAATCTTCTTTCTTCCCTAGCGGAGCGGAGCCATCTTCTTCCCAGCCGACGCGGATCCAACCTCTTCAACCGACGCCTACTCGCTGAATGACGGTTCCTTTAAATGACGTCATCTAAGATGGCGTCCCTCGAATTCCGATTGGCTGATAGGATTCTATCAGCCAATCGGAATTAAGGTAGGAATATTCTGATTGGCTGATGGAATCAGCCAATCAGATTCAAGTTCAATCCGATTGGCTGATCCAATCAGCCAATCAGATTGAGCTCGCATTCTATTGGCTGTTCAGATCAGCCAATAGAATGCAAGCTCAATCTGATTGGCTGATTGGATCAGCAATCGGATTGAATTTGAATCTGATTGGCTGATTCCATCAGCCAACCAGAATATTCCTACCTTAATTCCGATTGGCTGATAGAATCCTATCAGCCAATCGGAATTCGAGGGACGCCATCTTGGATGACATCATTTAAAGGAACCGTCATTCGGCGAGTAGGCATCGGTTGAAGAGGTTGGATCCGCGTCGGCTGGGAAGAAGATGGCTCCGCTCCGCTCCGGAAGAAAGAAGATTGAAGATGGCGCTTGATAGAAGACTTCATCCCGATGATGGACTTCCGACTTCAGCCGCCGCTTATGGAGTTCTTCAGCCGCCGCTTGGATCAAGACTTCGGACCCTCTTCTAGAGCGATCGGTGAACCTGGCATGGTGAAGATAAGGTAGGAAGATCTTCATGGGCTTAGTGTTAGGTTTATTTAAGGGGGGTTTGGGTTAGATTAGGGGTATGTGGGTGGTGGGTTGTAATGTTGGGGGGTTATTGTATGTTTATATTTACAGGCAAAAGAGCTGAATTATTTGGGGCATGCCCCGCAAATGGCCCTTTTCAGGGCTGGTAAGGTAAAAGAGCTTTGAACTTTTTAAATTTAGAATAGGGTAGGGCATTTTTTTATTTTGGGGGTCTTTGTTATTTTATTAGGGGGCTTAGAGTAGGTGTAATTAGTTTAAAATTGTTGTAATATTTTTCTAATGTTTGTAAATATTTTTTTATTTTTTGTAACTTAGTTCTTTTTTATTTTTTGTACTTTAGTTAGTTTATTTAATTGTATTTATTTGTAAGTATTGTATTTAATTAATTTATTGATAGTGTAGTGTTATGTTTAATTGTAGATAATTGTAGGTTTTTTATTTAAGTAATTTATTGATAGTGTAGTGTTAGTTTTAATTGTAGATAATTGTAGGTATTTTATTTAATTAATTTATTGATAGTGTAGTGTTAGGTTTAATTGTAACTTAGGTTAGGATTTATTTTACAGGTAATTTTGTAATTATTTTAACTAGGTAACTATTAAATAGTTATTAACTATTTAATAGCTATTGTACCTGGTTAAAATAAATACAAAGTTGCCTGTAAAATAAATATTAATCCTAAAATAGCTACAATATGGGGCGGAGCTAGCCGCAGAAGAAGCAAGTCGTGTTTCAATGAAGCTCCTGACATTAACTACTTAACTTCAACTAATAGCCTCAAAATCTATCTCCAAATTTTGTTAATTTGTCTCTTAGAAGGAACAGTAGTGAACTCTGGACTGAGGAAACCTTATAGAAGCTGAGATCTTAGTGAAGATCTACATCTTTGCTAAGCATCAACCTTGCGACATTGCACATCTTAACTTAGAGAACCTGCCATTAATGTGGCCTGACAGCAGTGTACTTCTCAGTGAACACTCTCATCTCTAACAATAACAACAGTGCTTAATTTAACCACCCAAACGGTTAACTTTACAAAAGGGCCGTTGATCTACATCAGAGTTGAATCCTAACCAAGATGGCGACAGCCTTATTCCTATTACAACAGTTAGGGGAAAAGATGGATGCCCACTTCCTTCAGCTGCGTGAAGAACTTTTGCTGGAGTGGAACACTACCGATGAGGATGCTAAACCCTCCACAAGGCAATCTCAACATCTAGTCAAGCTATCAGCCACCCCCTTCTCCTTTCAATTGCAGAGGCCTGAGCATGACACCAACTTCACCCGAATAAGTATTGCCGCCCGCCTACCTGCCACTCCAGAAGGAGACATCTTGTCCACAGGGAGCGCACCAATTCGAGCAGAGACACCGGATCCTGATTCCAGCAGCTGCGGACATCTTGCGGGACCGGAGGCTTCTGTCACCTCCTCTGATTGCACTGACTCAGAGATCTCCTCGGTCTTGCCACCTGTCAACAGCAAGATCGCAGACTGTGAGCGGAGATCGTCAACATATCCCTCTTCAGAGGTTTATGGAAACCCCCCACGGACAGCGCTCTCTTTCCTAAGTCATTTGATACCCCGAGTGGCGCCAGTGAAGAGCCCGGTCACTCACCTAGTAGTGGTTGAGCTGGAAATGGTAAGGCTTCAGACCTCACCTATCTCACGCAAAGTCCCGATCACAGCTAGGCTACTTGCAACAGAGGTTCTTTCGCTACTCCCGTTTATTTCACACAGCCTAGGCATCGGCTGAAGTAACAGAGGATCTTGAAAAGAACAGATGACCACTCTCTGGGTCGATCATTTATCTATGCTTCTGCAGACATGGGGGTTCCTACTCTAACATTATTAACTTATAGCGTTGTACTCATTTGATTTACAAGCTGGTTTTCAAACCTAAAAGCCCACCTTATAATGAACCGGAGACTAGACTCTCTCACTGGCTCACTGGTCATATTTATTTATATTGTCTGTTACATAACTCACATTGTTGGGGTCGAGTATAAGCTGATGCCCTGTTGTATGGGTTCCCACTAGTCTGTAGAGTATAGGCCATCTAAGCACATCTACTTCTTCTTTCACAATTATATATGTTCTACTAACAAGAAAGGCCAGTAGTGTGGCAACAGTATGCTAGAACCTTGACTGGCATTCTTTATTTATATATCTGATGGTGAAAATGTATTATCATTTTTGGCTGTAATGTTGATTAACCCACTTGTTGCTCTGACTTTAAATGTCTACAGAGGCGTTTTCCTTACCCCCCATGCAGGAGCAGAAAAACTCCTTACACATTATTCTTATTATTATCCTGGATCTCACTCATTTAGATCATGCAGAAAGAGACCTTACCCCTATAGTAAGCCCAATTTGTTCCTAGCAGCATTAGTTACTTAGCATTGATCTTCCTAGCCTGTTGTCCCTAGTTACACTACCTTCAGCCTAACAAATAGTCTAATAGTTTCAAGGCCCCTCATTTATATATAGGTGTAACGTAAAGTTTCATATTCACATTAGCCCAGCCCAGCCCCGTTATAGCTCCAAGAAATATTCTGACTACACAAGAGAAGCTCTGTTTATATATTTAGTTATTATTCCTCTGTTGTTTACAAACTCTTTATCATATAGGCCTGGAGCCGTGTAAATGTGTTATTTTATGAAGGTAAGAATATGAACAAATATTCCCTCAAAATGTTTCTGACCATCTTACTACAGTCCGACCTGTTACTGGTATATTACCTACTGAGATAGAGATATGAGCTCTGACTCTGACTCCCCTTTTTCTCTCAGCATTAATAGGAGCTTCAAATCTTAGTGACCTTTCCTGAACTAAAACTCCCTTGCTCGGTGAACCTCTATCTCTCTTTACAGGGAACACAGGCAAGGATATTTAATAATTAGACCTTTGATTAAATACGTCCCCTATGCAGGAACTATGGTGTACCTAAAATATTGGTCCCCGCTGGGCCCCTCTTCTCCCTTTCCCGCAGGTACCTGTGACCTGCGGGTCATACTCACTCCCCTTTTACCCACATTGCCTAAAGCTGGCACTTACCCCAGGAGAGGGGCTCAAGCAGCAAACTCCAGCATTATACATTTGCTAATATTCTTCTCTATGCATAATTTCATTAGTAAATATGTAATCAGAAAACAAGCCTCCCAATAGCCCAGCCCTTCCACCAAATTGGCACTCTAGTTAGCTCCGCCCTCATCCCTTCCATCCCATCCCCTTCTATCTCCCTTTTTTTCTAATATGAGCGGCTCTAGTCTGCTGAACTCTTTCCTCTCTTTTCTAGACTACCCTGGTCTGACGAAACCCAAATAAAACACTACCCCACACCTGCTTCTATCCTATTTACACAGATAAACCTATAAATTCTCTACACAGAAAGGTGTGGGCACCATACATCTGACATAAACTATAAAACTGAGGTTCCATTATTTTATACGTAAACACATATTCTATTAATGACATCCCTATCTTATTTGGCTAATTATAACAATTCCATACATCTTTTGTAAGTTGTCATTACCTGCCTTTATATAAGAGGGTTATGAATATGAGACATGGATGTACTTTTCATAGCTATTGTTTACGTCTACCTTCAAAGGCATATGGCATGTAACTCAAGACTTGCTACTTCCTTGCTTTATGAACATGTTTATATTACAGGGATATATTTACCAGAAGTAAGCTATCTTTGTTAATGGATGAATATATTATATAATTCTTGTTATAACCTCAATAAAAAAGTTTATAAAAAAATAAAAAAAATAAAAAATAGCTACAATATAATTATAATTTATATTGTAGCTATATTAGGGTTTATTTTACAGGTAAGTATTTAGTTTTAAATAGGATTAATTTATTTAATAAGAGTTAATTTATTTTGTTAGATAAAAATTATATTTAACTTAGGGGGGTGTTAGTGTTAGGGTTAGACTTAGCTTTATGGGTTAAAAAATTTATTAGAATAGCGGTGAGCTCCGGTCGGCAGATTAGGGGTTAATGTTTGAAGTTAGGTTTCGGCGATGTTAGGGAGGGCGGATTAGGGGTTAATACTATTTATTATAGGGTTATTGAGGCGGAATTGAGGCGGATTAGGGGTTAATACATTTATTGTAGTAGCGGTGTGGTTCGGTCGGCAGATTAGGGGTTAATAAGTGTAGGTAAGGTAGCGGCGACGTTGGGGGGGCAGATTAGGGGTTAATAAATATTATGTAGGTGTCGGCGATGTTAGGGGCAGCAGATTAGGGGTACATAGGGATAATGTAGCTGGCGGCGGTGTACGGAGCGGCAGATTAGGGGTTAAAATTTTTTAATAGAGTCGTGGCGGTGTTGGGGGGACCTCGATTTAGGGGTACATAGGTAGTTTATGGGTGTTAGTGTACTTTAGAGCACAGTAGTTAAGAGCTTTATAAACCGGCGTTAGCCCAGAAAGCTCTTAACTACTGACTTTTTTCTGCGGCTGGAGTTTTGTCGTTAGATTTCTAACGCTCACTTCAGCCACAACTCTAAATACCGGCGTTAGAAAGATCCCATTGAAAAGATAGGATACGCAAATGGCGTAGGGGGATCTGCTGTATGGAAAAGTCGCGGCTGCAAAGTGAGCGTTAGACCCTTTCCTGACTGACTCCAAATACCAGAGGGCGGTAAAAACCAGCGTTAGGAGCCTCTAACGCTGGTTTTGATGGCTACCGCCCAACTCCAACTCTAAATCTAGCCGTAAGTAACTTAAATAACTATTAGGTAGACTGTGTCATAAACCCCACAGAACTGAAAAACATAACACATACATATATACAGGTATACATGTATTTATACAGTATATATATATATATATATATATATATATATATATATATATATATATATATATATATATATATTATTAGAAAAAGAGAATATTAGAAAATACCCTTAATCCAGCACACACTCATATATCAATTTTATGCAACAACCCTCAGGTTACCTATGCATACAATCAAAGGATGCAGACAAAGGCAGTATGCACAATCAAAAATGTATTTATACTACTAGATATTACTACTAAATAACATTGTCAGTATGCACAATCAAATTGTGATTTATACTACTGAGTAACAAAACCTAACAAGTAAATGAACAGTTTACAAGAACAAACTGCGGTTCTGTCAAGATTGATAAAGTCCAGTGGTGGGTGGCTGTAATCTTCGCATGCAAGTAACATTGGTAAGTTAGCGATGTCAGAAAGCAAAAGCAAAAGCAAAAGCTAGATGATTCATTGCCAAGCTATATGTCAACATTAGCAGTACTTAGATTGTTAGATGCAGGATAGCCAGTCCATATGGATATCTATGGACTGGCTATCCTGCATCTAACAATCTAAGTACTGCTAATGTTGACATATAGCTATATAAATATATACAGGTATGCATGTGTATGTGTATGTATATATATATATATAACATACAGAGAAAACCCAGCACTGGCACTCACAGGAAGCTGTGCTGTCCCCAGAGCCACAAGCAGTCAACCCCAGACAGGTCTGGGTGCAAGAACCATAGGGAAAATTACAAAACAAATTAATACAACACACAGAGAAAACCCAACACTCACTTAAAAGCTCTCAGCTAAGATTTAAAAGCAAAAATGGAAAGGTTGGGACAAGCTCAGGTACCACGTCAAGGTCCTTTCCAATACCTGAGACCCTAAAACAGCCACACAATGCAAGCTTTCAAATCCAAACAAACTGAAAACAAGGGAAGGGTGCACAGGAATATGTAACCACCCTAGACATATACAAAACACGGAAGGGAACTGCACTCTCATACCGGACCGGGTACACATCCCATGACCCTGCAACATGCTCAGCCCTGGGTGCCACTGGCACTCACAGGAAGCTGTGCTGTCCCCAGAGCCACAAGCAGTTAACCCCAGACAGGTCTGGGTGCAAGAACCATATGGAAAATTACAAAACAAATTAATACAACACACAGAGAAAACCCAGCACTCACTTACAAGCTCTCAGCTAAGATATTTTCCCTATGGTTCTTGCACCCAGACCTGTCTGGGGTTAACTGCTTGTGGCTCTGGGGACAGCACAGATTCCTGTGAGTGCCAGTGGCACCCAGGGTTGAGCATGTTGCAGGGTCATGGGATGTGTACCCGGTCCAGTATGAGAGTGCAGTTCCCTTCCGTGTTTTGTATATGTCTAGGGTGGTTACATATTCCTGTGCACCCTTCCCTTGTTTTCAGTTTGTTTGGATTTGAAAGCTTGCATTGTGTGGCTGTTTTAGGGTCTCAGGTATTGGAAAGGACCTTGACGTGGTACCCGGTCCGGTATGAGAGTGCAGTTCCCTTCCGTGTTTTATATATATATATATTATATATATATATATATATATATATATATATATACAGATTAATATATATATATATATATATATATATATATATATATATATAAATTTAAAAAGGGAAATATGTATATATAAAGAAATGCAAAGAAAATTTTCTTCTAAATGAGGAACATTGAAATATAAAATATTGAAAGTAAAACACCAGCAAAAACATAATTAAAAAAATATTAAGATTGATTAAAAATTATTCTTCATGTTTAAATGGATTACAGTGGAAAGGACTACAAAGTAGGCAATTTATCAAGCTGAGGTGGACAGGGGCAAAATACTCTGGCGGGTTGAATTCCCCTGGTGGAATTCAGCATTGCACACAAGTGCTATTTTGCGCTCGTATGCAATCCCGCCCCCTGCCCGAACACAGCCAATCTTGCGGGGGCAGGAGCTGTCAATCTCCCCGGTTCGATTAGACCGGGGAGATTGCTTTTCGCCAAAAGTTTAGGAAAGCAGTGGCATTCTCTTGTGAGAACCTGCAGCTGTAGGGACTCAAAGGCTGGTAAAAAGCCTTTGATAAATCGACCCCAAAATCTGTGTCTGTGTATATATATATATATATATATATATATATATATATATATATATATATATATATATATATATATATATATAGTGTGTGTGTGTATATATACAAATTTACTATTCTTTTCATTACCACAGCTAGATTACCATTTATTTTTCATAAAATACTCATTTGTTTACCATATGTCTATAGCAGCATTTTCTCTAGTGGTTATGGATTATGCAGTACCTAAAGTCCTAGAGCCTAATCAAGGATTAAGCCTGATGTTCTTTTCACCTTTGACATTCTCAGATATTCAGTTTAACATTTCTCAGCAGAGGTCAAGAAGACTCCTCTGAACCTTTTAAGCTTTCATTAATATTGAAGTAGTGCTTAGTTATATTGACTAGTTCCAGCTAATTTGTCTTGCTTTCCTTGCCTTTTTGCTGTGTTCATCCTGTATTTTTACTGATATATCTGACACTTACCACCTGTCCTCATCTTTCACTTATTCCATGCTCATACTCTGGCTAAATATGTTGTAGCTCACTGCTACTGTACTCTCTTTTTATTAGAAACTGAATATATTGCACAGCTCTTTTAAAAAATGAAGAAAAGAGAAGAGGGCGTCTTATAGTGTGTTTCGTACAAATAAAATATGCAAGCGTGTGGATGATGTTAGGCTCACCAGATAGTGTTTCACCGTACTGTGACCGGTGCTTACAAGCAATCTAGCACTTTCCAGCGGCTACTACACTATTTGTGGATTCCAATGCTATTATCTGGTAGAGAGTTCAGCAATCTTCTATTATTCTACCAGCATGGGAGAAAATGGTTGATACAATTTGGTTAAAAAACATTTAGCGAGGTCTTGCGGACCTGATCCGCAGTGTCGGATCAGGTCCGCAAGCCCTTTCATAAATTGGGGCCATAATGTTTTAACTCATGTTAGCAGTTTCTATAGACTAAACAAAAAGTTTATTACTATTTACATCATGTTATCGATTTGTGCTTAAAGGCACAATTTTCTTTAAAGCCTATGCAATGTGTTAAAGAATAAAAAATTGATAAAACATTTTTTTATAAATGTTTGATTCTTTAACACATTGCTTAGGCTATATAGAAAAATGTGCCTTTAAACACAAATCGATAACATGATGTAAATTGTAATTAACTTTTTGTTTAGTCTATAGAAACTGCTAATATGAGTTAAAACATTATCACCTAGATTTAGAGTTTTGCGGCCAAAGGGGTGAATTAGCTACGCGTGTTTTTTTCCCCCGCACCTTTTAAATAACGCTGGTATTTAGAGTTCTCTGAAGGGCTGCGTAAGGCTCCAAAAAGGGAGAGTAGAGCATAATTTACCGCCATTTCAACTCTAAATACCAGCGTTGCTTACGGTAGCGGCCAGCTTGAAAAACGTGCTCATGCACGATTCCCCCATAGGAAACAATGGGGCAGTTTGAGCTGAAAAAAAACCTAACACCTGCAAAAAAGCAGCGTTCAGCTCCTAACACAGCCCCATTTTTCCTATGGGGAAACAGTTTCTAAGTCTGCACCTATCACCTTAACATGTACCCCGAGTCTAAACACCCCTAACGTTACACTTATTAACCTCTAATCTTCTGCCCCCGCTATCGCTGACCCCTACATATTATTATTAACCCCTAATCAGCCAATCAGATTGAGTTCGCATTCTATTGGCTGTTCCGATCAGCCAATAGAATGCAAGCTCAATCTGATTGGCTGATTGGATCAGCCAATAGGATTGAACTTGAATCTGATTGGCTGATTCAATCAGCCAATCAGATTTTTCCTACCTTAATTCCGATTGGCTGATAGAATCCTATCAGCCAATCGGAATTCGAGGGACGCCATCTTAGATGACGTCATTTAAAGGAACCTTTATTTGGACTTAGGACGCCGGTGAGGAAGGATGGCTCTGCATCGGCTGCTTCAAGATGGACCCGCTCCGCTCCAGATGGAAGAAGATAGAAGATGCCGCCTGGATGAAGACTTTGGACCCTCTGGAGGATCTCTTCTTGCCTGATAGGATGAAGACTTCGGACCCTCTTCTGGACGGATCGGTGATACCCGGCTGGGTGAAGACAAGGTAGGGAGATCTTCAGGGGCTTAGTGTTAGGTTTTTTAAGACAGGTTTGGGTGGGTTACAGTAGGGGTATGTGGGTGGTGGGTTGTAATGTTGGAGGGGGGGTATTGTATGCTTTTTTTTTTAAAGGGCTGGTAAGGTAATAGAGCTGTTAACTTTTAATTTTAGAATAGGGTAGGGCATTTTTTTATTTTGGGGGGCTTTGTTATTTTTTTAGGGGGCTTAGAGTAGGTGTAATTAGTTAAAAATTATTGTAATTTTTTTATTTTTTGTAATTTAGTGTTTGTTTCTTTTTGTAATTTAGTGGGTTTTTTTTTATTTAGTTTAGTTGATTTAATTGTAGGTAATTGTAGGTAGTTTAGTTAATTAATTTATTGATAGTGTAGTGTTAGGTTTAATTGTAACTTAGGTTAGGATTTATTTTACAGGTCATTTTGTAATTCTTTTAACTAGGTAGCTATTAAATAGTTAATAACTATTTAATAGCTATTGTACCTAGTTAAAATAAATACAAAGTTGCCTGTAAAATAAATTTAAATCCTAAATAGCTACAATGTAATTATTAGTTATATTGTAGCTATATTAGGGTTTATTTTACAGGTAAGTATTTAGCTTTAAATAGGATTAATTTATTTAATAAGAAATAATTTATTTAGTTAGATTTAAATTATATTTAATTTAGGAGGGTGTTAGGGTTAGACTTAGCTTTAGGGGTTAATACATTTATTAGAGTAGCGGTGAGGTCCGGTCGGCAGATTCAGGGTTAATACTTGAAGTTAGGTGGCGGTGATGTTAGGGAGGGCAGATTAGGGGTTAATAAAATTTATTATAGGGCTTGCGAGGCGGGAGTGCGGCGGTTTAGGGGTTAATACATTTATTATAGTGGTGGCGCGGTCAGGTCGGCAGATTAGGGGTTAATAAGTGTAGGTAAGGTAGTGGCGACGTTGGGGAGGCAGATTAGGGGTTAATAAATATTATGTAGGTGTCGGCGATGTTAGGGGCAGCAGATTAAGGGTACATAGGGATAATGTAGGTTGCGGCAGTGTGCAGTCGGCAGATTAGGGGTTAAAAAAATATATTATAGTGGCGGCTATGTGGGGGGACCTCGGTTTTGGGGTACATAGGTAGTTTATGGGTGTTAGTGTACTTTAGAGCACAGTAGTTAAGAGCTTTATGAACTGGCGTTAGCCCAGAAAGATCTTAACTCCTGACTTTTTTCTGCGGCTGGAGTTTTGTCGTTAGAGTTCTAACGCTCACTTCAGCCAAGACTCTGAATACCTGCATTAGGAAGATCCCATTGAAAAGATAGGATATGCAATTGGCGTAAGGGGATCTGTGGTATGGAAAAGTCGTGGCTGGAAAGTGAGCGTTAGACCCTTTCCTGACTGACTCTAAATACCAGCGGGTGGTAAAAACCAGCGTTAGGAGCCCTTAACGCTGGTTTTGATGGCTACCACAGAACTCTAAATCTAGGCGTATGAGTACATTAAATTAATGTGCTTATCCACATTTTTCCTCACTTAATAAATTAAACAAATCAATAATTTACATTGTATACTGAATCGCTAACTGTATTTTTAGAAATATACTTTCCAATCTGTATGTTAATGTTGTTTTATATGAAGTATATGTTAATTCTAATGATGCGCTAATATGATGCAAATATGACCATATGTGAACAAAACCTTTTATCGATTATTTAAAGAGATTTCTTTAACACAAAGTGAATAGATCACACATGATTGACATATTGTATGCCGATTTTTAAGATGAAAACTTCCTGTTTTAATCGCAAGTGTATTTAATGTTGCAAATTAAGCTATTTTGTATCCGTTTTTTACTGTCTGATGAAACAACCTGTTTGATGGTCTAGAAACGCGTTGCAAGAGAAAATAAAGCATTGTTGTTATATTTTATCCTTGGGAAGCTGTTTCATATGCTGACCTGGTTCAGCCCTGTTTTTTAACCAAATTGTATCAAACATTTTCTCCCATGCTGGTAGAATAATAGGAGATTGCTGAACCGGATTACAGCACTGGAATCTACAAACAGTGTACTAGCCGCTGGAAAGTGCTAGATTGCTTGTACGTAAGGTGCAACACTATCTGGTGAGCCTAACATTATACACACGCTTGCATATTTATTTGTACGAAATACACTATGAGGCACCCTCTCCTCTTTTCTTCATCTTCACAGATTGCCCAACACACCGGGTTTTAAGCGGAGCAGCCTCGTTCCAATTGATCTGACATTGAGATCAATACAGGCCATCACGTACTTTGCTGGCCACTACAAATTAGATTCAACACCACTATTGGCATACAAGGTTTTATTATGATTATAACATATGAACATATTTTTGCTACCATTTTTTGAATCACAATATATTGTATTTTGTTGCGTCACCATCAAGTTGATTGTATACACATATGCTAGTATTGTTTTTTGCTCTGGTGTGCCCTTTCGCTTGAAGACAATTCAGTGACTTTTTTTCTTTTGGTGTCTAATTTTGTTTAAAACCTCTTTGGTGTGCCCCCATAGGACACCCCCTTGGGTATTCCTTTTTCTTTTAAAAAATGGTACACAGCCAGCCACCGTTATATAAACAACATACCATTATATTAATGAATAACAATTAGAAGGAAATTTCAAGAGATTGTGGAACACCCCATTTCAAAACCATGAACATTATTATGAAGGTTGCCTCCCCTTTCTGGAAACAATAACTGTTGTCTGGCTGGGAAGGCTTTTTGAGAGTTTCTGTGTGAATTTGTGCCTATTCAGTCAAAAGTGCATTTGCTAGGTCAGGTACTGATGTTCAATGAGAATGTCTGACTTTTAATCGACATTCCAATACATTCCAAAGGTGTGCAGATGGTTTGAGGTCAGAGGTCTGTGCAGGACATTTAAGTTTTTCCACACCAAATTGGTCATGTCATCTTGGACCTCACTTTGTACATAGGTGCACATTCATGCTAGATAAGGAAATGGCCTTTCTGGACTGTTACAACAGAGTTGGAAGCACCCAGTTGTTTTAAATATATTTGTATTCTGTAGCATAAAGATGAGGGGTACTAAGGGACTTAACCTAAAACCTGAAAAACAGCCCCATACCATTCTAATAGGTAGCATTCTCCTGACATCCACTACACCCAGATTATTCCATCAGGCTTTCAGATAGTGAAGCGTGATTCATCACTCCATAGAACATGTTTCCACAGCCCCAGAGTCCAGTGGCAGCATGCTTTACACCACTCCTGCCCAATGATGTTGATGTAAGGCATGTATACACAGCTGATTGGTCATGGAAACCCATTTTATGAAGCACCCAATGCACAGTTCTTGTGCTGATCTTGGCTCCAGTTCCTTTTTTGAATTCTGCAGTGAGTGATGCAACTGATGATAGGCAATTTTTAGGTGCTTTGCTCTTCAGCACTCTGTAGATCCATTCTGTGAGTTTTGCATCATTTACCGCTTAGTCAATGAACAATTGTTGCTTCATAATTCCATTTCACAATAATAGTTCTTATAATTGACTAGGGCAAACATTTATATGACATGCTGGCATTTTTCACATGTTTGAAGGCACTGAATTCATCAGTATACCCCATTGTGATGACAATGTTTACGTATAGAGATTTTGTAGCTATGTGCTGGATTTGTGCAACTGTTAGCAATGGGTGTAATATGAATGTGCCCCTGTACATAAAACAAGGCCTGTGAAGATATTATTTGATGAGTTTAGTGGGATTAAATTGAGTGGCCTGCACAGATCCCTGACCTCAACTCCACTGAAGATTTTTGGGATGAATTGGAATACCAATTACAAATCAGACCTTCTTGTCCAACATCAGTGCCTGCTCTTTTCTGAATGGGCACAAATTCCTACAGATATACTCCAACATCTTTCTTAAAGCTGTCCCAGGAGAATGGCGACTGCTATAGCTACAAAGAGGCCAACTCCATATCAATGCTGATGGCATGGGAATGGGATGTCCGAGGAGAGGAGAGAGAGAGAAAGAAAGAGAGAGATGTGTGTGTATATATACGTATATATATATATATATATATATATATATATATATATAGATAGTCCAGATAGAGGACAGCACAATCTTACACCAATTCAACTGCCAAGGTGCACTGCAAACAAATTTGTATCCTCTCCAAGAACACAGGCACTCACTGGTCTTTTAAAAGGTAATCCTTTATTCAATCCATTAAAACGATTATAATACCATGACGTTTCGGCACACCATTGTGCCTTTATCAAATGTGACAAAAATATTAAAAGCTTCATACCAAACTTACCCCAAATCACCACCTAAATACTATTGGAGTACATCACATGCCGCCAGTTCCCCGTGTGTGAAATCGGCGTCTGACGTCATCAGGGAGCGCTAAGCTGTGCGCCCTGTGAGATCGTGTAGCCGACGTTGCCATGGCAACATGTAAACAATGCACGGTTTCTCGGCGGCTATGTTATGAACCAATAGATGTATTTGCATATTGAGTGTGACGCCGCATACACATATTAGCAGAGATCCCCTTGCTTATTGTTTGAAGGGGCAAAATACCGCTAATTGCCAAACTAATGAGCAAAAAATGTATATATCGGCACAACACTCCAGGCAAATAACGCTAAAAACAAAGTGTAATATAAACATAGTGTGTAAAAAACAAAATGCATTAAAAAGGAGCATCTATACAACATTGTATCCATATGACAATAAGTGAAAGAGACCAAGAGAGCATTTGATGTCATAAAGACAGTAAACAATGTCAATTTACATATAGAGTGAAATACTAGCTTACAGTCATGCCTACTAGTAATATGGTAGAAACATTGGAACAATATGTGAGAACTGTTTATTTGTCCTATTGTGAGACCCATATGCTACTGCAGGAAGGATATGTATATTCTGATTATATTACAAGAACAGATATTATCTAAAAAATTATAACAACAAGACATGCGGTTTGGGACCCATGGTAATTAGGTTGTGTGAAGTAGTACTGTTCTTAGAACTTTAATCCATTTTACTCCACCTATCGGGGGAGGTCTAGATGGCCTGCATGATTACCCTGACAAAGTATAACAACAAAACATGTGGTCTGTGACCCATGGTAACTAGGTTGTGTTAAGTAGTACTATTCTTAGCACTTTAATACCTGTTACTCCCCTTATCTGGGGAGGTCTATATGGCCTGCATGATTACCCTGACAAAGTATCACAACAAGTCATGCGGTCTGGGACCCATGTTAACTAGGTTGTGTTAAGTAGTACTGTTCTTAGCAGTTTAATAACTGTTACTCCCCATATCAGGGGAGGTCTATATGGCCTGCATGATTACCCTGAAAAAGTATAACAACAATACATGCAGTCTGGGACCCATGGTAACTAGGTTGTGTTAAGTATTACTGTTCTTAGCACTTTAATACCTGTAAGTCCCGATATCGGGAGAGGTCTATATGGCCTGCATGATTACCCTGACAAAGTATAATAATAAAACATGCGGTCTGGGACCCATGGTAATTAGGTTGTGTTTAGTAGTACTATTCTTAGCACTTTAATCCCTTTTACTCCCCGTATCGGGGGAAGTCTATATGGCCTGCCTGATTACCCTGAAAAAATATAACAAGACATGTGGTCTGGTACCCATGGTAACTAGGTTGTGTTAAGTAGTACTGTTCTTAGCAGTTTAATACTTGTTACTCCCCATATCGGGGGAGGTCTATATGGCCTGCATGATTACCCTGACAAAGTATAACAACAAGACATGCGGTCTGGGACGCATGGTAACTAGGTTGTGTTAAGTAGTACTGTTCTTAGCACTTTAATACCTGTTAGTCCCGATATCGGGGGAGGTCTATCTGGCCTGCATGATTACCCTGACAAAGTATAATAATAAAACATGCGGTCTGGGACCCATGGTAATTAGGTTGTGTTTAATAGTACTATTCTTAGCACTTTAATCCCTTTTACTCCCCCTATCCGGGGAGGTCTATATAGCCTGCATAATTACCCTGACAAAATATAACAATAAGACATGCGGTCTGGTACCCATGGTAACTAGGTTGTGTTAAGTAGTACTATTCTTAGCACTTTAATACCTGTTACTCCCCATATCGGGGGAGGTCTATATGGCCTGCTTGATTACCCTGACAAAGTATAACAACAAGACATGCGGTCTGGGACCCATGGTAACTAGGTTGTGTTAAGTAGTACTGTTCTTGAACTTTAATACCTGTTAGTCCCGATATCGGGGGAGGTCTATATGGCCTGCATGATTACCCTGACAAAGTATAATAATAAAACATGCGGTCTGGGACCCATGGTAATTAGATTGTGTTTAGTAGTACTATTCTTAGCACTTTAATACCTGTTACCCCCCCTATTTGGGGAGGTCTATATGGCCAGCATGATAGTACTACTTCACACAACCTAGTTACCATGGGTCCCAGACCACATCTTTTGTTGTTTTACTTTGTCAGGGTAATCATGCAGGCCATATAGACCTCCCCCGATAGGGGGAGTTACAGGGATTAAAGTGCTAAGAACAGTACTACTTAACACAACCTAGTTACCATGGGTCCCAGACCGAATGTTTTGTTGTTATACTTTGTCAGAGTAATCATGCAGGCCATATAGACCTCCCCCGATAGGGGGAGTTACAGGGATTAAAGTGCTAAGAATAGTACTACTTAACACAACCTAGTTAACATGGGTCCCAGACCGCATGTTTTATTATTATACTTTTTCAGGGTAATTATATATCTATCAAATCGATCTATTTATCTTCTATGGATTCTATCTAACTATCAATCTATGTATATCTATCTACCAAATCTATCTGATTTGAGACAGCCACTTTTGTTTAGGCCAAATTTGAAGTAGGAGGACAGACCAATCATCTTATTCCATCTCCCTGTTCCAAAAATGCAGGCCATATAGACCTCCCCCGATAGGTTTTTAGAAACCCGGAGACAATTTTTAGGAACCGGGAGATGAAAAAAGATGCTTGGACACCCAGTACAGGTCGTTCTCCTTCAGCCTTTTTATACGAGGGTCCCAGACCCTCAACAGAAACAACAGCATGAAACACCACATATGCCATCATTTTGCACAATAGAGTACAGGTATGGCATTGATTTTAGAAACCCGGAGATAATTTTTAGGAACGGGGAGATGGAAACACCACATATACCATCCTTTTGAGCAATCCAGTACAGGTATGGCATCAATTTTAGGAACCCAGAGATAATTTTTAGGAACCGGGAGATGGAAAAAGATGCTTGGACACCCAGTACAGGTCGTTCTCCTTCAGCCTTTTTATACGAGGGTCCTGGACCCTCAACAGGAACAACAGCATGAAACACCACATATGCCATCCTTTTGCACAATAGAGTACAGGTATGGCATTGATTTTAGAAACCCGGAGATGGAAAAAGATGCTTGGACACCCAGTAAAGGTCGTTCTCCTTCAGCCTTTTTATACGAGGGTACAGGACTCTCAACAGAAATCTAATACCTGTTACTCCCCCTATCTGGGGAGGTCTATATAGCCAGCATGATTACCTTGACAAAGTATAATAATAAAACATGCGTTCTGGGACCCATGGTAATTCAGTTGTGTTTAGTAGTACTATTCTTAGCACTTTAATACCTGTTAGTCCCGATATCGGGGGAGGTCTATATGGCCTGCATGATTACCCTGACAAAGTATAATAATAAAACATGCGGTCTGGGACCCATGGTAATTAGGTTATGTTTAGTAGTACTATTCTTAGCACTTTAATCCCTTTTACTCCCCCTATCGGGGGATGTCTGTATGGCCTGCATGATTACCCTGACAAAATATAACAACAAGACATGCGGTCTGGTACCCATGGCAACTAGGTTGTGTTAAGTAGTACTATTCTTAGCACTTTAATACCTTTTATTCCCCCTATCTGGGAAAGCCTATATAGCCTGCATGATTACCCTGACAAAGTATCACAATGAGACATGCGGTCTGGGACCCATGGTAACTAGGTTGTGTTAAGTAGTACTGTTCTTATCAGTTTAATACCTGTTACTCCCCATATCGGGGGAGGTCTATATGGCCTGCATGATTACCCTGACAAAGTATAACAACAAGACATGCAGTCTGGGACCCATGGTAACTAGGTTGTATTAAGTAGTACTGTTCTTAGCAGTTTAATACTTGTTACTCCCCATATCGGGGGAGGTCTCTATGGCCTGCATGATTACCCTGACAAAGTATAACAACAAGACATGCGGTCTGGGACGCATGGTAACTAGGTTGTGTTAAGTAGTACTGTTCTTAGCACTTTAATACCTGTTAGTCCCGATATCGGGGGGAGGTCTATATAGCCTGCATGATAACCATGACAAAGTATAATAATAAAACATGTGGTCTGGGACCCATGGTAATTGGGTTGTATTTGGTAGTACTATTCTTAGCACTTTATTCCCTTTTACTCCCCCTATCGGGGGAGGTCTATATGGCCTGCATGATTACCCTGACAAAATGTAACAACAAGACATGCGGTCTGGTACCCATGGTAACTAGGTTGTGTTAAGTAGTACTATTCTTAGCACTTTAATACCTGTTACTCCCCCTATCTGGGGAGGTCTATATAGCCAGCATGATTACCCTGACAAAGTATAATAATAAAACATGCGTTCTGGGACCCATGGTAATTAGGTTGTGTTTAGTAGTACTATTCTTAGCACTTTAATCTCTTTTACTCCCCCTATCGGGGGAGGTCTATATGGCCTGCATGATAACCCTGACAAAGTATAATAATAAAACATGCGGTCTGGGACCCATGGTAATTAGGTTGTTTTTAATAGTACTATTCTTAGCACTTTAATCCCTTTTACTCCCCCTATCGGGGGAGGTCTATATGGCCTGCATGATTACCCTGACAAAATATAACAACAAGACATGCGGTCTGAGACCCATGGTAAGGTTGTGTTAAGTAGTACTATTCTTAGCACTTTAATCCATTTTACTCCCCCTATTGGGGGAGTTCTATATAGCCTGCCTGATTACCCTGACAAAATATAACAATAAGACATGCGGTCTGTGACCCATGGTAAGGTTGTGTTAAGTAGTACTATTCTTAGCACTTTAATCCATTTTACTCCCCCTATCGGGGGAGGTCTATACGGCCCTCCTGATTACCCTGACAAAATATAACAATAAGACATGCAGTCTGGGAGCCATGGTAACTAGGTTGTGTTAAGTAGTACTATTCTTAGCACTTTAATACTTGTTACTCCACCTATCAAGAGAGGTCTATATGGCCTGCCTGATTACCCTGACAAAATATAACAATAAGACATGCGGTCTGGGAGCCATGGTAACTTTGTGTTGAGTAGTACTATTCTTAGCACTTTAATCCCTTTTACTACACCTATCGGGGGAGGTCTATATGGCCTGCCTGATTACCCTGACAAAATATCACAAAAAGACATGCGGTCTGGTATCCATGGTAACTAGGTTGTGTACTGTAAAGTTGTACTATTCTTAGCACTTTAATCCCTTTTACTCCCCCTATCGGGGGAGGTCTATATGGCCTGCCTGATTACCCTGACAAAATATAACAATAAGACATGGGGTCTGGGAGCCATGGTAACTAGGTTGTGTTAAGTAGTACTATTCTTAGCACTTTAATACGTGTTACTCCACCTATCGGGGGAGGTCTATATGGCCTGCCTGATTACCCTGACAAAATATAACAATAATTGGTGTGTTGGGTTAATAAACTATGCGCTGTGGGGGTAAAAGCTAGGGAGTCTCGAAGAAGTAATCTCACAAACTTCAAAGTGGGGGTAAAATCTGGATTGGATGAGACTCTTAAACGCTTGTGCTTAATTACCCAATAAGGAAAGATAGTCTTACTATGTAGTTGGATTCAATGAGATCTATTTATTTTTAGAATTATAAATACATACAATAAAATTTAAAACAATAGAAATTGATTCTTAAAACAAATCTAACTGGTTGGCCAACCATACAGTGTGAATAAAATGATATAATATGTTTTCCAATCCCTGTTACTTAGTGTATTATACAAACATATCTGTATATTTGAATTATTGAATTGTGGTTTAATTGCAGATATTTTTTATGGATTTGATATAGTGGACTTGTGAAGAAGTATGGTATCCACAAAGAATATTCGCAATATTAATTCTTAATTACCATATTTACCATATTCGTTTGTTAAAGCTGAACATACATAATTAAAATAGCGTCAATGGTATCAACATTAGTAACAAGTAATAAAAGTGAAACAAAAATATAGCGATACAGTAAAAATCGTATAAGTTATGAAAGATAAAGTATTTCTGCCGTGATCGTTAGAGTAATTGTTAATTGCTTTTTGTTAAAAGCGCTGTTGTTAAGACCTCCTTGGGGATAGTATGTGCGGGCGTGCTGCAACACGTTTTTGTCTAATTGCTATATATATTGTGATTATAAGTCACTGTTAAGTAGTTTTGGTTACCTGTCCTTCACATTAACTTCCTTAGTTGGTGTAGGTATAATAAATCTTACCCGTTGTTTCTTTTGGGATACTTTGTTTCTGGTCTAGTTTATTTTTGTACCCAATTCAATCTTTACTGTGATAAATGTGGATCGGAAGCCGGGATAGCCGCTGCCGGTGTTGTAGTGGTTTCAGTATGTCGAGTTGTTTTGTCTCTGCGATTACACACACTTGAAGGAATAGATGCTGGGGTATTGTGGTAGTGTGCTTTAACCGTTAATCCTTTCGTCAGATGGCTGGGCTTTTTGCCCGGTTCAGGTTTTCAAAACCTCTTGAATTGTTGCGAATGTGTTCTGTTTAGATCCATACTCTATTTGTTTCAGAGTATCCGATCTGCAGGTGTCCACAGGTTTCTTTAGGCCCAATTATTAGGTAAGGTATTTCAGTTGTTCTTGGCGGTCCTTTAAAAGGAGGACTATGTGCTTTGAAGGTTGTTCTTGAACGCTTCAGAATATCTTTCAAGCGTATTTGTTGGTCCGTGGTTTGATGTAGTCTTGGCGGTCCACTTCAAAAGTGGACTATGAAAATGTTTAGTGTAGCAAGGAGTAGGCAACGCGTTTCAGCTGATTAATACAGCCTTTATCAAGCATATCCTTGCAGTTGTAAACAGTGGGTTTTTGTATTCTGTGATTTGATTCTATTGGATCCCCTAGGTAGTTGTATCTTTACAATCTGGTGATCCTATTGGTTGTTGTGTCGGTGCTTTTGATTGGTCATTCCTTAGCATGTGACCTATTAATGGTTCAGTTTATCACGGTGATGGGGGAGTTTTCACTTATTTTGTATCAGATGACCAAGTAAATGCATAAAACGTTATGAAAACTTGTTCCAGTAGTAAACACAAATACGAATGTATTGTTATAATAAAAACATAAATAACTTTTTTGTACATCAGAGAATCAGTCCTTACAGTGTTTGTGAGTCAGTATAAAGGTTTTTGGTATATGCCAATTTGAATATTTATTATGTTCTTTTTAGTCCTTTAGTGCAAGAATTCATATTTTATTGTTGGTTCAATTCTAGGGTTGGTAAATTAGAGGTTTAGTCATTTGTTTTGATGATGCAATTTAATATAACAGTGGAATGGGAAATTTCAATTTTGCGTGTTCTTGTTTGATCTTTAGTAATTGTTTGTTAAAAAGCAGGTTTTTTTTATAATAATCGTTATTTCCATTATTATTGCTTTGGTGCAAGTATATGAAAACATGCATTATTGGTTCTGGAATTTTTATTCCTATTTTTGTAATTTATTTATTTTTTAGTGTTCGTTCTTTTATAATCTTTTGTTGAAGAGCAGGTTAATCTTTTGGTATTCATCATTTCAATTGTATTGGTTCAAGGATATAAAACATCCATTATTAATAGTTGTGTATCAATCTGTTGGGTCTCTCTTCCGAATTTGGAGTGTTTGTTCCTTTTTAGCCTTTGTTTAAAGAGGGTATCATAAAACGATTTTTTAAAATTTGGTGAAATTTTGAATTGTTTATGAAGTGTTGTTATCAGATGCATTATTATTGGTTCTGGAATTTTTATTCCTATTTTTGTAATTTATTTATTTTTAGTGTTCGTTCTTTTATAATCTTTTTTTGAAGAGCAGGTTAATCTTTTGGTATTCATCATTTCAATTGTATTGGTTCAAGGATATAGAACATCCATTATTATTAGTTGTGTATCAACCTGTTGGGTTTCTCTTCCGAATTTGGAGTGTTTGTTCTCTTTTAGCCTTTGTTGAAGGAGTGTATTATAAAACGATTTTTTTAAATTTTTGGTGAAATTTTGAATATTTTATGAAGTGTTGTTATCAGATTGGGTTTTTGGTGTTGGCATGCAGGATTTTTTGTGGTTCAAGTATTCAAGAAACAGTTTAGACTGAAGTCTATATTCAGACCTTTTGGTCTTAAGGTTTGCATTTCGAAGATCCATTTTGCTTCTTTTTTAAGTAGGTTGTTTGCCTGGTTACCACCTCTTCTATTTTGTTTATTTTTTTGTATAGCTGTGTAGTTGAAATATTTTAGATTGCTGTTATTGCAAGTTCTGAAGTGTTTGGGAACTGGCAGGTCTTTATTTCTTTCTAGTTCCGATTTTTCTATTGATAATATGTGTTCCCTTATTTGTTCTTTTATCATCCTTTCCGTTTCACCTATATATTGTTTGTCACATTTTGTGCATGTTATAAGATATATTATGTTTGAGTCTGTACATCTTATAGTCTCTTTTATTTTATATTCCTTGTTTGTGATGCTGGATTTGAATGATTTAGCTTTTTTTGCATGTTTGCATGCTTTGCAGAAACCGCAGGGATAAAATCCCTGTAATGTTTCACCTTGAACTCCTTTTTGGATTTTCGGTTTGTTATGTTTTATGGTTGGAGCTAGTGAACTTTTTAGATTTTTGGCCTTTTTGTAAATGAATTTTGGGTTTTGTGGTAATTTTTCTCCTAAGTGTGGATCTTGTTGTAGTATTTTCCAGTGTGATTTGATAATTTTTTCTATTTCACCTCTATCCTCACTGTACTCTGTGATGAAAGGGATGAACCATTCTTTAGTTTCTTCTATAGTGTTAGTTTTATCTTTGGGTTTATATTTGAGTATGTCCTTTCTGTTGGTTTTTTGTACTTTAAGTCTTTCCACTTCTATTTCTTCCTCTGTGTATCCTCTTTCTATGAATTTCTCTTTAAGTCTCTTTGATTGGATTTCAAAATCTGTGTCTTTTTTACAGTTTCTTATGAGTCTAAGGAACTGACCCTTTGGTATATTTTGTTTCCACCGCTTGAGGTGACCACTTGTTTCGTGTATGAAGTTGTTTGCATCCACCTCTATGAAATAGGTTTTTGTGAGAAGCTCGTTATTTTCTATGCTAATTTCTAGGTCTAGATAATCAGGGATTAAAGTGCTAAGAACAGTACTACTTAACACAACCTAGTTACCATGGGTCCCAGACCGAATGTTTTGTTGTTATACTTTGTCAGAGTAATCATGCAGGCCATATAGACCTCCCCCGATAGGGGGAGTTACAGGGATTAAAGTGCTAAGAATAGTACTACTTAACACAACCTAGTTAACATGGGTCCCAGGCCGCATGTTTTATTATTATACTTTTTCAGGGTAATTATATATCTATCAAATCGATCTATTTATCTTCTATGGATTCTATCAAACTATCAATCTATGTATATCTATCTACCAAATCTATCTGATTTGAGACAGCCACTTGTGTTTAGGCCAAATTTGAAGTAGGAGGACAGACCAATCATCTTATTCCATCTCCATGTTCCAAAAATGCAGGCCATATAGACCTCCCCCGATAGGTTTTTAGAAACCCGGAGACAATTTTTAGGAACCGGGAGATGAAAAAAGATGCTTGGACACCCAGTACAGGTCGTTCTCCTTCAGCCTTTTTATACGAGGGGTCCCAGACCCTCAACAGAAACAACAGCATGAAACACCACATATGCCATCATTTTGCACAATAGAGTACAGGTATGGCATTGATTTTAGAAACCCGGAGATAATTTTTAGGAACGGGGAGATGGAAACACCACATATACCATCCTTTTGAGCAATCCAGTACAGGTATGGCATCAATTTTAGGAACCCAGAGATAATTTTTAGGAACCGGTGAGATGGAAAAAGATGCTTGGACACCCAGTACAGGTCGTTCTCCTTCAGCCTTTTTATACGAGGGTCCTGGACCCTCAACAGAAACAACAGCATGAAACACCACATATGCCATCCTTTTGCACAATAGAGTACAGGTATGGCATTGATTTTAGAAACCCGGAGATGGGAAAAAGATGCTTGGACACCCAGTAAAGGTCGTTCTCCTTCAGCCTTTTTATACGAGTGTACAGGACTCTCAACAGAAATCTAATACCTGTTACTCCCCCTATCTGGGGAGGTCTATATAGCCAGCATGATTACCTTGACAAAGTATAATAATAAAACATGCGTTTCTGGGACCCATGGTAATTCAGTTGTGTTTAGTAGTACTATTCCTTAGCACTTTAATACCTGTTAGTCCGATACCGGGGGAGGTCTATTTGGCCTGCATGATTACCCTGACAAAGTATAATAATAAAACATGCGGTCTGGGACCCATGGTAATTAGGTTATGTTTAGTAGTACTATTCTTAGC
This sequence comes from Bombina bombina, assembly GCF_027579735.1. Taxonomy (NCBI): domain Eukaryota; kingdom Metazoa; phylum Chordata; class Amphibia; order Anura; family Bombinatoridae; genus Bombina; species Bombina bombina. The sequence continues at coordinate 199,424,979 of NC_069504.1, forward strand.
ACTTTAATCCCTTTTACTCCCCCTATCGGGGGATGTCTGTATGGCCTGCATGATTACCCTGACAAATATAACAACAAGGACATGCGGTCTGGTACCCATGGCAACTTGGTTGTGTTAAGTAGTACTATTCTTAGCACTTTAATACCTTTTATTCCCCCTATCTGGGAAAGCCCTATATAGCCTGCATGATTACCCTGACAAAGTATCACAATGAGACATGCGGTCTGGGACCCATGGTAACTAGGTTGTGTTAAGTAGTACTGTTCTTATCAGTTTAATACCTGTTACTCCCCATATCGGGGGAGGTCTATATGGCCTGCATGATTACCCTGACAAAGTATAACAACAAGACATGCAGTCTGGGACCATGGTAACTAGGTTGTATTTAAGTAGTACTGTGCTTAGCAGTTTAATACTTGTTACTCCCCATATCGGGGGAGGTCTCTATGGCCTGCATGATTACCCTGACAAAGTATAACAACAAGACATGCGGTCTGGGACGCATGGTAACTAGGTTGTGTTAAGTAGTACTGTTCTTAGCACTTTAATACCTGTTAGTCCCGATATCGGGGGGAGGTCTAATAGCCTGCATGATAACCATGACAAGTATAATAATAAAACATGTGGTCTTGGGACCCATGGTCATGGGTTGTATTTGGTAGTACTATTCTTAGCACTTTATTCCCTTTTACTCCCCCTATAGGGGGAGGTCTATATGGCCTGCATGATTACCCTGACAAAATGTAACAACAAGACATGCAGTCTGGGACCCATGGTAACTAGGTTGTATTAAGTAGTACTGTGCTTAGCAGTTTAATACTTGTTTACTCCCCATATCGGGGGAGGTCTCTATGGCCTGCATGATTACCCTGACAAAGTATAACAACAAGAACATGCGGTCTGGTACCCATGGTAACTAGGTTGTGTTAAGTAGTACTATTCTTAGCACTTTAATACCTGTTACTCCCCCTATCTGGGGAGGTCTATATAGCCAGCATGATTACCCCTGACAAAGTATAATAATAAAACATGCGTTCTGGGACCCATGGTAATTAGGTTGTGTTTAGTAGTACTATTCTTAGCACTTTAATCTCTTTACTCCCCCTATCGGGGGAGGTCTATATGGCCTGCATGATAACCCTGACAAAGTATAATAATAAAACATGCGGGCTGGGACCCATGGTAATTAGGTTGTTTTTATAGTACTATTCTTAGCACTTTAATCCCTTTTACTCCCCCTATCGGGGGAGGTCTATATGGCCTGCATGATTACCCTGACAAAATATAACAACAAGACATGCGGTCTGAGACCCATGGTAAGGTTGTGTTAAGTAGTACTATTCTTAGCACTTTAATCCTTTTTACTCCCCCTATCGGGGGAGTTCTATATAGCCTGCCTGATTACCCTGACAAAATATAACAATAAGACATGCGGTCTGTGACCCATGGTAAGGTTGTGTTAAGTAGTACTATTCTTAGCACTTTAATCCATTTTACTCCCCCTATCGGGGGAGGTCTATACGGCCCTCCTGATTACCCTGACAAAATATAACAATAAGACATGCAGTCTGGGAGCCATGGTAACTAGGTTGTGTTAAGTAGTACTATTCTTAGCACTTTAATACTTGTTACTCCACCTATCAAGAGAGGTCTATATGGCCTGCCTGATTACCCTGACAAAATATAACAATAAGACATGGGGTCTGGGAGCCATGGTAACTAGGTTGTGTTAAGTAGTACTATTCTTAGCACTTTAATACCGTGTTACTCCACCTATCGGGGGAGGTCTATATGGCCTGCCTGATTACCCTGACAAAATATAACAATAATTGGTGTGTTGGGTTAATAAACTATGCGCTGTGGGGGTAAAAGCTAGGGAGGTCTCGAAGAAGTAATCTCACAAACTTCAAAGTGGGGGTAAAATCTGGATTGGATGAGACTCTTAAGCGCTTGTGCTTAATTACCCAATAAGGAAAGATAGTCTTACTATGTAGTTGGATTCAATGAGCTCTATTTATTTTTAGAATTATAAATACATACAATAAAATTTAAAACAATAGAAATTGATTCTTAAAACAAATCTAACTGGTTGGCCAACCATACAGTGGCCTAGATTTGGAGTTCAGCGGTACCCGTCAAAACCAGCGTTAGAGGCTCCTAACGCTGGTTTTGGCCGCCCGCTGGTATTTGGAGTCAGTGATTAAAGGGTCTAACGCTCACTTTTCAGCCGCGACTTTTCCATACCGCAGATCCCCCAACGCCATTTGCGTAGCCTTATCTTTCAATGGGATCTTTCTAACGCTGGTATTAGAGTCGTTTCTGAAGTGAGCGTTAGAGCTCTAACGACAAAATTCCAGCCGCCTGAAAATAGCAGGAGTTAAGAGCTTTCTGGCTAACGCCGGTTTATAAAGCTCTTAACTACTGTACCCTAAAGTACACTAACACCCATAAACTACCTATGTACCCCCTAAAACCGAGGTCCCCACACATCGCCGCACTCGATTTAAATTTTTAACCCCTAATCTGCCGACCGCCACCTACGTTATACTTATGTACCCCTAATCTGCTGCCCCTAACCCCGCCGACCCCTATATTATATTTCTTAACCCCTAACTTGCCCCCCACAACGTCGCCGCAAGCTACTTAAAATAATTAACCCCTAATCTTCCGACCGCAAATCGCCGCCACCTACGTTATCCCTATGTACCCCTAATCTGCTACCCCTAACATCGCCAACCCCTATATTATATTTATTAACCCCTAATCTGCCCCCCCTCAACGTCGCCGACACCTGCCTACACTTATTAACCCCTAATCTGCCGAGCGGCACCTGAGCGCTACTATATAAAGTTATGAACCCCTAACCCGCCTCACTAACCCTATCATAAATAGTATTAACCCCTAATCTGCCCTCCCTAACATCGCCGACACCTAACTTCAATTATTAACCCCTAATCTGCCGACCGGAGCTCACCGCTATTCTAATAAATGTATTAACCCCTAAAGCTAAGTCCTAACCCTAACACTAACACCCCCCCTAAGTTAAATATAATTTTTATCTAACGAAATAAATTAACCTCTTATTAAATAAATGATTCCTATTTAAAGCTAAATACTTACCTGTAAAATAAATCCTAATATAGCTACAATATAAATTATAATTATATTATAGCTATTTTAGGATTAATATTTATTTTACAGGTAACTTTGTAATTATTTTAACCAGGTACAATAGCTATTAAATAGTTAAGAACTATTTAATAGTTACCTAGTTAAAATAATAACAAAATTACCTGTAAAATAAGTCCTAACCTAAGATATAATTAACCTAACACTACCCTATCAATAAAATAATTAAATAAACTACCTACAATTACCTACAATTAACCTAACACTACACTATCAATAAATTAATTAAATACAATTCCTACAAATAAATACAATTAAATAAACTAGCTAAAGTACAAAAAATAAAAAAGATCTAAGTTACAGAAAATAAAAAAATATTTACAAACATAATAAAAATATTACAACAATTTTAAACTAATTACACCCTACTCTAAGCCCCCTAATAAAATAACAAAGCCCCCCAAAATAAAAAATTCCCTACCCTATTCTAAATTAAAAAAGTTACAAGCTCTTTTACCTTAACCAGCCCCCTGAACAGGGCCCTTTGCGGGGCATGCCCCAAGAATTTCAGCTCTTGTGCCTGTAAAAGAATAAATACAATACCCCCCCCCCAACATTACAACCCACCACCCACATACCCCTAATCTAACCCAAACCCCCCTTAAATAAACCTAACACTAAGCCCCTGAAGATCTTCCTCACCTTGTCTTCACCATACCAGGTTCACCGATCCGTCCTGAAGAGCTCCTCCGATGTCCTGATCCAAGCCCAAGCGGGGGCTGAAGAGGTCCATGATCCGGTCAAGTCCTTCATCCAAGCGGGGCAGAAGAGGATCTTCCATCCGATTGAAGTCATCATCCCAGGCGGCATCTTCGATCTTCTTCCATCCGGAGCGAAGCGGCAGGATCCTGAAGACATCCAGCGCGGAACATCCATCCGGACCGACGACTGAACGACGAAGGACTGTTCCTTTAAGGGACGTCATCCAAGATGGCGTCCCTCGAATTCCGATTGGCTGATAGGATTCTATCAGCCAATCGGAATTAAGGTAGGAATTTCTGATTGGCTGATGGAATCAGCCAATCAGAATCAAGTTCAATCCGATTGGCTGATCCAATCAGCCAATCAGATTGAGCTCGCATTCTATGGCTGATCGGAACAGCCAATAGAATGCGAGCTCAATCTGATTGGCTGATTGGATCAGCCAATCGGATTGAACTTGATTCTGATTGGCTGATTCCATCAGCCAATCAGAAAATTCCTACCTTAATTCCGATTGGCTGATAGAATCCTATCAGCCAATCGGAATTCGAGGGACGCCATCTTGGATGACGTCCCTTAAAGGAACAGTCATTCGTCGTTCATTCGTCGGTCGGATGGATGTTCCGCGCTGGATGTCTTCAGGATCCTGCCGCTTCGCTCCGGATGGAAGAAGATCGAAGATGCCGCCTGGATGATGACTTCAATCGGATGGAAGATCCTCTTCTGCCCCGCTTGGATGAAGACTTTGACCGGATCATGGACCTCTTCAGCCCCCGCTTGGGCTTGGATCAGGACATCGGAGGAGCTCTTCAGGACGGATCGGTGAACCTGGTATGGTGAAGACAAGGTAGGAAGATCTTCAGGGGCTTAGTGTTTAGGTTTATTTAAGGGGGGTTTGGGTTAGATAGGGGGTATGTGGGTGGTGGGTTGTAATGTTGGGGGGGGGTATTGTATTTATTCTTTTACAGGCAAAAGAGCTGAAATTCTTGGGGCATGCCCCGCAAAGGGCCTGTTCAGGGCTGGTAAGGTAAAAGAGCTTGTAACTTTTTTAATTTAGAATTAGGGTAGGAATTTTTTATTTTGGGGGGCTTTGTTATTTTATTAGGGGCTTAGAGTAGGTGTAATTAGTTTAAAATTGTTGTAATATTTTTATTATGTTTGTAAATATTTTTTTATTTTCTGTAACTTAGATCTTTTTTATTTTTTGTACTTTAGCTAGTTTATTTAATTGTATTTATTTGTAGGAATTGTATTTAATTAATTTATTGATAGTGTAGTGTTAGGTTAATTGTAGGTAATTGTAGGTAGTTTATTTAATTATTTTATTGATAGGGTAGTGTTAGGTTTAATTATATCTTAGGTTAGGACTTATTTTACTGGTAATTTTGTTATTATTTTAACTAGGTAACTATTAAATAGTTCTTAACTATTTAATAGCTATTGTACCTGGTTAAAATAATTACAAAGTTACCTGTAAAATAAATATTAATCCTATAATAGCTATAATATAATTATAATTTATATTGTAGCTATATTAGGATGTATTTTACAGGTAAGTATTTAGCTTTAAATAGGAATCATTTATTTAATAAGAGTTAATTTATTTTGTTAGATAAAAATTATATTAACTTAGGGGGGGTGTTAGTGTGAGGGTTAGACTTAGCTTTAGGGGTTAATACATTTATTAGAATAGCGGTGAGCTGCCCGGTCGGCAGATTAGGGGTTAATAATTGAAGTTCGGTGTCGGCGATGTTAGGGAGGGCAGATTAGGGGTTAATACTATTTATTATAGGGTTAGTGAGGCGGATTAGGGGTTAATAACTTTATTATAGTAGCGCTCAGGTCCGCTCGGCAGATTAGGGGTTAATAAGTGTAGGCAGGTGTCGGCGACGTTGAGGGGGGCAGATTAGGGGTTAATAAATATAATATAGGGGTCGGCGATGTTTAGGGCAGCAGATTAGGGGTACATAGGGATAACGTAGGTTGCGGCGGTTTCGGAGCGGCAGATTAGGGGGTTTAAAAAAATATGCAGGGGTCAGCGATAGCGGGGGGCGGCAGATAGGGGTTAATAAGTGTAAGGTTAGGGGTGTTTAGACTCGGGGTACATGTTAGAGTGTTAGGTGCAGACGTAGGAAGTGTTTCCCCATAGGAAACAATGGGGCTGCGTTAGGAGCTGAACGCTGCTTTTTTGCAGGTGTTAGGTTTTTTTTCAGCTCAAACAGCCCCATTGTTTCCTATGGGGGAATCATGCACAAGCACGTTTTTGAGGCCGGCCGCGTCCGGTAAGCAACTCTGGTATCGAGAGTTGCATTTGCGGTAAAAAATGCTCTACGCTCCTTTTTTGGAGCCTAACGCAGCATTTGATTAAAACTCTCGATACCAGAGTTAAATTTATGGTGCGGCCAGAAAAAAGCCTGCGGAGCGTTAGCAGCCCTTTTACCGCCGAATCTCCAAATCTAGGCCAGTGTGAATAAAATGATATAATATGTTTTCCAATCCCTGTTACTTAGTGTATTATACAAAACATATCTGTATATTTGAATTATTGAATTGTGGTTTAATTGCAGATATTTTTTATGGATTTGATATAGTGGACTTGTGAAGAAGTATGGTATCCACAAAGAATATTCGCAATATTAATTCTTAATTACCATATTTACCATATTCGTTTGTTTAAAAGCTGAACATACATAATTAAAATAGCGTCAATGGTATCAACATTAGTAACAAGTAATAAAAGTGAAACAAAAATATAGCGATACAGTAAAAATCGTATAAGTTATGAAAGATAAAGTATTTCTTGCCGTGATCGTTAGAGTAATTGTAATTGCTTTTTGTTAAAAGCGCTGTTGTTAAGACCTCCTTGGGGATAGTATGTGCGGGCGTGCTTGCAACACGTTTTTGTCTAATTGCTATATATATTGTGATTATAAGTCACTGTTAAGTAGTTTTGGTACCTGTCCCTTCACATTAACTTCCTTAGTTGGTGTAGGTATAATAAATCTTACCCGTTGTTTCTTTTGGGATACTTTGTTTCTGGTCTAGTTTATTTTTGTACCCAATTCAATCTTTACTGTGATAAATGTGGATCGGAAGCCGGATAGCCGCTGCCGGTGTTGTAGTGGTTTCAGTATGTCGAGTTGTTTTGTCTCTGCGATTACACACACTTGAAGGAGTAGATGCTGGGGGTATTGTGGTAGTGTGCTTTAACCGTTAATCCTTTCGTCAGATGGCTGGTTTTCAAAACCTCTTGAATTGTTGTGAATGTGTTCTGTTTAGATCCATACTCTATTTGTTTCAGAGTATCCGATCTGCAGGTGTCCACAGGTTTCTTTAGGCCCAATTATTAGGTAAGGTATTTCAGTTGTTCTTGGCGGTCCTTTAAAAGGAGGACTATGTGCTTTGAAGGTTGTTCTTGAACGCTTCAGAATATCTTTCAAGCGTATTTGTTGGTCCGTGGTTTGATGTAGTCTTGGCGGTCCACTTCAAAAGTGGACTATGAAAATGTTTAGTGTAGCAAGGAGTAGGCAACGCGTTTCAGCTGATTAATACAGCCTTTATCAAGCATATCCTTGCAGTTGTAAACAGTGGGTTTTTGTATTCTGTGATTTGATTCTATTGGATCCCCTAGGTAGTTGTATCTTTACAATCTGGTGATCCTATTGGTTGTTGTGTCGGTGCTTTTGATTGGTCATTCCTTAGCATGTGACCTATTAATGGTTCAGTTTATCACGGTGATGGGGGAGTTTTCACTTATTTGTATCAGATGACCAAGTAAATGCATAAAACGTTATGAAAACTTGTTCCAGTAGTAAACACAAATACGAATGTATTGTTATAATAAAAACATAAATAACTTTTTGTACATCAGAGAATCAGTCCTTACAGTGTTTGTGAGTCAGTATAAGGTTTTTGGTATATGCCAATTTGAATATTTATTATGTTCTTTTTAGTCCTTTAGTGCAAGAATTCATATTTTATTGTTGGTTCAATTCTAGGGTTGGTAAATTAGAGGTTTAGTCATTTGTTTTGATGATGCAATTTAATATAACAGTGGAATGGGAAATTTCAATTTTGCGTGTTCTTGTTTTGATCTTTAGTAATTGTTGTGTTAAAAGCAGGTTTTTTTTTTATTAATAATCGTTATTTCCATTATTATTGCTTTGGTGCAAGTATATGAAACATGCATTATTGGTTCTGGAATTTTTATTCCTATTTTTGTAATTTATTTATTTTTAGTGTTCGTTCTTTTATAATCTTTTGTTGAAGAGCAGGTTAATCTGAGGAAGCGGTCTGAGTAACCGAGAAACGCGTAGTGTAACATTGTTTTTAATAAATATATATTTTTAACTAACCAGTACAAGTAGCACGGCAATTTTTAGCAACTTTGCACATCCAATATTGGTAGCCATACTTGCACTCATCTGAACATTGAGCTGCAGGGAGATCTAAGTGTGCTGCATTGGAGCCCATGTGTGAGCCGAACAAGTGAATCTAGGATCGATGGTATCAGTGAGCTGGACAGCTGACAAGTGTCCAGGAGGCTCTTGTGGCACTTCTCAAGTGCCTTACATCTTGTGAGTACATTACATTTGTTGCGCTATATCAAATGATCACACTGATATACACTATTGTGGCACTTTTGTGTTTTTTGTCTTAAACAGCACAGTATAGAAGCAGATTCTGATACATTTCAGCTAGCTGGACGGCTGCTAACAGTCAGAAGGCATTTGTGGCACTTCTCAAGTGCTGGAAATTTTGTAAGTAGTTTTTATTTGGGGGCAAGGCCTACTGAATTCAAAACGATACACACCATTTGGCGCCTCTTCTCTCTTTTCTCTTTTTTTGACAGAACCTGTGATTGCCAAACACCTTTCTGGAATGAGATTGCTGCCTGGAGATTTTAAATACCTCTGAGAGTGTGGACTATCATATTACACATTGTTAAAGAGATAGTTTATTCATCATAGTAAACTATATCATATTAAGATACTCTTAACCTAACATGTTTTAAATCTATTTGTAGGTTGTTTTTATTATTACTGTTTCTTGTTGTATTATAGACAATATTTACAACTTTTTCTATGACAGTTTTGCAGCACTTTTGCACATTAGTACTGGCGGAACATTGCTAGTAATTAGGGCGCTCTAATTTTATTTCTAATAATCTTTTGGTATTCATCATTTCAATTGTATTGGTTCAAGGATATAAAACATCCATTATTAATAGTTGTGTATCAATCTGTTGGGTCTCTCTTCCGAATTTGGAGTGTTTGTTCCTTTTTAGCCTTTGTTTAAGAGGGTATCATAAAACGATTTTTTAAAATTTGGTGAAATTTTGAATTGTATATGAAGTGTTGTTATCAGATGCATTATTATTGGTTCTGGAATTTTTATTCCTATTTTTGTAATTTATTTATTTTTAGTGTTCGTTCTTTTATAATCTTTTTTTGAGAGCAGGTTAATCTTTTGGTATTCATCCATTTCAATTGTATTGGTTCAAGGAGGATATAGAACATCCATTATTATTAGTTGTGTATCAACCTGTTGGGTTTCTCTTCCGAATTTGGAGTGTTTGTTCACTTTTAGCCTTTGTTGAAGGAGTGTATTATAAAACGATTTTTTAAATTTTTGGTGAAATTTTGAATTGTTTATGAAGTGTTGTTATCAGATTGGGTTTTTGGTGTTGGCATGCAGGATTTTTTGTGGTTCAAGTATTCAAGAAACAGTTTAGACTGAAGTCTATATTCAGACCTTTTGGTCTTAAGGTTTGCATTTCGAAGATCCATTTTGCTTCTTTTTTAAGTAGGTTGTTTGCCTGGGTTACCACCTCTTCTATTTTGTTTATTTTTTTTGTATAGCTGGTGTAGTTGAAATATTTTAGATTGCTGTGTATTGCAAGTTCTGAAGTGTTTGGGAACTGGCAGGTCTTATTTCTTTCTAGTTCCGATTTTTCTAATGATAATATGTGTTCCCTTATTTGTTCTTTTATCATCCTTTCCGTTTCACTATATATTGTTTGTCACATTTTGTGCATGTTATTAGATATATTATGTTTGTGTCTGTACATCTTATAGTCTCTTTTATTTTATATTCCTTGTTTGTGATGCTGGATTTGAATGATTTAGCTTTTTTTGCATGTCTGCATGCTTTGCAGAAACCGCAGGGATAAAATCCCTGTACTGTTTCACCTTGAACTCCTTTTTGGATTTTCGGTTTGTTATGTTTTATGGTTGGAGCTAGTGAACTTTTTAGATTTTTGGCCTTTTTGTAAATGAATTTTGGGTTTTGTGGTAATTTTTCTCCTAAGTGTGGATCTTGTTGTAGTATTTTCCAGTGTGATTTGATAATTTTTTCTATTTCACCTCTATCTTCACTGTACTCTGTGATGAAAGGGATGAACCATTCTTTAGTTTCTTCTATATTGTTAGTTTTATCTTTGGGTTTATATTTGAGTATGTCCTTTCTGTTGGTTTTTTGTACTTTAAGTCTTTCCACTTCTATTTCTTCCTCTGTGTATCCTCTTTCTATGAATTTCTCTTTAAGTCTCTTTGATTGGATTTCAAAATCTGTGTCTTTTTTACAGTTTCTTATGAGTCTAAGGAACTGACCCTTTGGTATATTTTGTTTCCACCGCTTGAGGTGACCACTTGTTTCGTGTATGAAGTTGTTTGCATCCACCTCTATGAAATAGGTTTTTGTGAGAAGCTCGTTATTTTCTATGCTAATTTCTAGGTCTAGATAATGTATTTTCTCTGTACTGTAGTCTGCAGTGAATTTTAGATTAAGTTGACTGTTGTTCATATGTTCTAAGCAGGTATTTAAATCTTGTGTTGTGCTTTTCCAGACAAAGAAGAGATCATCAATAAGTCTTTTATACATGATGAAATTATTTTTGAAGGGGCTCTCTTGTAGGAATTGTGTTTCCCATAATCCCATGAACAGATTTGCGTAACTAGGGACAAATTTAGTGCCCATAGCTGTTCCGCAAATCTGTTCATAGTATGTGTTTTCGTACATAAAAAAGTTATGGGTTAGAATAAATTCTATACAATCTATTATGAATTCTCATTGTTCTTTTAACATAGTTGGGTCATTTCTTAAATATTTATTGATGGCATGGAGGTCATCTTCGTGTCTAAATGGAGGTATACAGTGCCTGAAACATCGCATATCACTAGTATATATTCATCAGGTCCATTTGAAATTATCTAACAGTATTAATAGGTTTGTTGAGTCTCTTAAATATGAGTCTAAGTTTATGACATATTTTTGAAGATATTTGTCGATATAGGCTGATAAATTTGACGTTAGTGAGTCAATCCCTGAAATAATTGGTCTGCCTGGTGGGTTAGTAAGTGATTTGTGGATTTTTGGAAGGACGTATATGACTGGAATAATAGGGTGGTTAGAGAAAAAGGTAGTTGTGTTCTTTCTCATTAAGAATACCTATATTAGATGCTTTATCCAGAAGGTGTTTTAGAAATACTTTGTAAATGATGGTTGGATTACACCGTAATTTTTTGTAGGTGTTCACATCTTGTATAAGTGAATGTACCATTTCTTTGTATTTGTTTGTATCTAAAATGACTATCCCTCCTCCCTTATCCGCTGGATTTATTGTGATTTCGTTGTTTTCTTCTAGTTCTTTTATAAGGTTTTTTTGTTTTAGTGTGATGTTATGTTTTATTTTCTTTTGTGCGATGTTGCTTATATCTTCTAAAATCAGTTTCTCAAAGGTTTCTATGTAGTTGCCTTTTTCATGTTTAGGATAAAATTTTGATTTTTCTTTTAGTCCTGAGTGTATGAAGTTGTCTGTTTGGGTGTTTGTGATGCCATTAGTTATTTCTCTTTCGAGAGAGGTCTTCTGGAAATATTTTTGAGGGTTAATTTCCTAATAAATTTGCTAGCGGTCTACATATGTTTCAAATTTATTTAGTTTTCTTGTTGGTGCAAAAGAGAAGCCTTTATTCAAGATTTCTATTTGGGATGTATTTAGAGTGACTTTGCTAAGATTAAGATGCCAGTTTTGCTTTATCTCATTCTTTTCGCTTGTTTGTTTTGGTATTGGGGCTCTCCTCTTTCTCCTCTCTGTTCCCCTCCCTCTGTTACCTCTTCTTTCTGAATGGTTTCTTTTTCTTCTGGTATTTGGGTGTGGTCCTACCTCTAAAAAATGTTGTTCAGTAGTTACAGTGGAAGTGTTCACCTTTTGTGATAGTATTTCCATTTTCTAAAGGGGCATATCTGTTGTATGTGGACACTGTCCAATTCTCTTTTTCAGTCCTGTTATTTTTATTTTTGTTGTTCCAACCATGGTTGTGAGTTGTGTTGGTTGTATACTCTTGGTTTCTATTGTAGTAATTGTGGTTTTTGTATTGTTCTCTGTAATAAGTAGGTTGGTGTAAATATTCTGTTCTATTTTCTCTTGAGTAGTCTGTTTCTTTCTTATTTCTCTGGTAGTAATTTTGGTGGTTGTGATGTTTATGGTTGTATCCTGTTGTTTTTCAAGCGGGTCTGAAATTTTGTTCTCTTGTAGAGAAAGTTTCTTGGTTCCTTTTAAAATTGTTATATGAGTTGTGGTTATATGGTTTATAGTTGATCTCTCTTTCATTGTAATTTTGATATCTGTTGTTTTGTGTCCTGTAGTCTCTGTCATCGCTATTATTATTGGTGGGATATTCATTTTTAGATGTATCACTATGTTGAGTGTCCTTAAATCTGTATTGTTGTTTTTCTGTAAGGGGCCTTTTATTTATCCCTGATGGGAGGTCAGTTTTGTGTTCTACTGTGGTTTTCATAGTGTCTCTTCTCCAACTGTGGCTTGTGTATTTATTTGAATCAGGGTTTTTTAGATGTGTGTCATAGTCCTCTCTGTCTATTTCAAATTTATTTAGTTTGATTTTAATCAGTTCATCCTTGGTTTCCCTCATTAATTTCTTAAGTTGTTCTTCCTTTCTTTTGTATTCGTCTAGATCTTTAAATATTTGGAGTTTACTCTCTATTTCATTGATTTCATTTTCCTAACTTTATTAGAATCTCTTCTCTATGTTCTTTAATTAATTGCATTAGTTTAGCAGATGCCTCATCTAGGATCTCAGCCCATTTCTTTTTAAATTCTTCAGATTCTGTTTTGAATGTGCATTCCTTTTTTATACGTAGTCCCCTAGGTATTCTTTTAGCGCTTAAATACTCATTAAGAAAGATGCACTCAGTTTTGTGTCTAATTTCCAGAATAAGCTTTTTTTTCTATTAAATTCATAAATTCTCTAATTTTTTCTTTATCACTGTTATTGACTATAGTTGGTATTGTATGATTTGTTTTGTCAAAGATGTTGTGTATATTGTCATATATAGTTGATCTGAGTTCAAAGATATCGGTTCTGTCTGTTTTATCATTTTCTTTTCTAAGAGATATAGGGTTTTCAAGTATTTCTGTTGTGTGTAACATTGTGCTGTTATTTTCCATCACTGCTGCAAGGTTTATTATAGAGATTATTTTAGGTGTATTGGTGTGTTGGGTTAATAAACTATGCGCTGTGGGGGTAAAAGCTAGGGAGTCTCGAAGAAGTAATCTCACAAACTTCAAAGTGGGGGTAAATCTGGATTGGATGAGACTCTTAAGCGCTTGTGCTTAATTACCCAATAAGGAAAGATAGTCTTACTATGTAGTTGGATTCAATGAGATCTATTTATTTTTAGAATTATAAATACATACAATAAAATTTAAAGCAATAGAAATTGATTCTTAAAACAAATCTAACTGGTTGGCCAACCATACAGTGTGAATAAAATGATATAATATGTTTTCCAATCCCTGTTACTTAGTGTATTATACAAACATATCTGTATATTTGAATTATTGAATTTTGGTTTAATTGCAGATATTTTTTATGGATTTGATATAGTGGACTTGTGAAGAAGTATGGTATCCACAAAGAATATTCGCAATATTAATTCTTAATTACCATATTTACCATATTCGTTTGTTTAAAGCTGAACATACATAATTAAAATAGCGTCAATGGTATCAACATTAGTAACAAATAATAAAAGTGAAACAAAAATATAGCGATACAGTAAAAATCGTATAAGTTATGAAAGATAAAGTCTTTCTGCCGTGATCGTTAGAGTAATTGTTAAAAGCACTGTGGTTAAGTCCTCCGTGGGGATAGTATGTGCGGGCGTGCTGCAACACGTTTTTGTCTAATTGCTATATATATTGCGATTATAAGTCACTGTTAAGTAGTTTTGGTTATCTGTCCTTCACATTAACTTCCTTAGTTGGTGTAGGTATAATAAATCTTACCCGTTGTTTCTTTTGGGATACTTTGTTTCTGGTCTAGTTTCTTTTTATACCCAATTCAATCTTTACTGTGATAAATGTGGATCGGAAGCTGGGATAGCCGCTGCCGGTGTTGTAGTGGTTTCAGTATGTCGAGTTGGTTTGTCTCTGTGATTACACACACTTGAAGGAGTAGATGTTGGGGTATTGTGGTAGTGTGCTTTAACCGTTAATCCTTTTGTCAGATGGCTGGGCTTTTTGCCCGGTTCAGGTTTTCAAAACCTCTTGAATTGTTGCGAATGTGTTCTGTTTAGATCCGTACTCTATTTGTTTCAGAGTATCCGATCTGCAGGTGTCCACAGGTTTCTTTAGGCCCAATTATTAGGTAAGGTATTTCAGTTGTTCTTGGCGGTCCTTTAACAATTACTCTAACGATCACGGCAGAAAGACTTTATCTTTCATAACTTATACGATTTTTACTGTATAGCTATATTTTTGTTTCACTTTTATTATTTGTTACTAATGTTGATACCATTGACGCTATTTTAATTATGTATGTTCAGCTTTAAACAAACGAATATGGTAAATATGGTAATTAAGAATTAATATTGCGAATATTCTTTGTGGATACCATACTTCTTCACAAGTCCACTATATCAAATCCATAAAAAATATCTGCAATTAAACCAAAATTCAATAATTCAAATATACAGATATGTTTGTATAATACACTAAGTAACAGGGATTGGAAAACATATTATATCATTTTATTCACACTGTATGGTTGGCCAACCAGTTAGATTTGTTTTAAGAATCAATTTCTATTGTTTTAAATTTTATTGTATGTATTTATAATTCTAAAAATAAATAGATCTCATTGAATCCAACTACATAGTAAGACTATCTTTCCTTATTGGGTAATTAAGCACAAGCGCTTAAGAGTCTCATCCAATCCAGATTTTACCCCCACTTTGAAGTTTGTGAGATTACTTCTTCGAGACTCCCTAGCTTTACCCCCCACAGCGCATAGTTTATTAACCCAACACACCAATACACCTAAAATAATCTCTATAATAAACCTTGCAGCAGTGATGGAAAATAACAGCACAATGTTACACACAACAGAAATACTTGAAAACCCTATATCTCTTAGAAAAGAAAATGATAAAACAGACAGAACAGATATCTTTGAACTCAGATCAACTATATATGACAATATACACAACATCTTTGACAAAACAAATCATACAATACCAACTATAGTCAATCACAGCGATAAAGAAAAAAATAGAGAATTTATGAATTTATTAGAAAAAAAGCTTATTCTGGAAATTAGACACAAAACTGAGTGCATCTTTCTTAATTAATATTTAAGCGCTAAAAGAATACATAGGGGACTACGTATAAAAAAGGAATGCACATTCAAAACAGAATCTGAAGAATTTAAAAAGAAATGGGCTGAGATCCTAGATGAGGCATCTGCTAAACTAATGCAATTAATTAAAGAACATAGAGAAGAGATTCTAATAAAGTTAGGAAATGAAATCAATGAAATAGAGAGTAAACTCCAAATATTTAAAGATCTAGACGAATACAAAAGAAAGGAAGAACAACTTAAGAAATTAATGAGGGAAACCAAGGATGAACTGATTAAAATCAAACTAAATAAATTTGAAATAGACAGAGAGGACTATGACACACATCTAAAAAAACCCTGATTCAAATAAATACACAAGCCACAGTTGGAGAAGAGACACTATGAAAACCACAGTAGAACACAAAACTGACCTCCCATCAGGGATAAATAAAAGGCCCCTTACAGAAAAACAACAATACAGATTTAAGGACACTCAACATAGTGATACATCTAAAAATGAATATCCCACCAATAATAATAGCGATGACAGAGACTACAGGACACAAAACAACAGATATCAAAATTACAATGAAAGAGAGATCAACTATAAACCATATAACCACAACTCATATAACACTTTTAAAAGGAACCAAGAAACTTTCTCTACAAGAGAACAAAATTTCAGACCCGCTTGGCAAACAACAGGATACAACCATAAACATCACAACCACCAAAATTACTACCAGAGAAATAAGAAAGAAACAGACTACTCAAGAGAAAATAGAACAGAATATTTACACCAACCTACTTATTACAGAGAACAATACAAAAACCACAATTACTACAATAGAAACCAAGAGTATACAACCAACACAACTCACAACCATGGTTGGAACAACAAAAATAAAAATAACAGGACTGAAAAAGAGAATTGGACAGTGCCCACATACAACAGATATGCCCCTTTAGAAAATGGAAATACTATCACAAAAGGTGAACACTCCACTGTAACTACTGAACAACATTTTTTAGAGGTAGGACCACACCCAAATACCAGAAGAAAAAGAAACCATTCAGAAGAAGAGGTAACAGAGGGAGGGGAACAGAGAGGAGAAAGAGGAGAGCCCCAATACCAAAACAAACAAGCGAAAAGAATGAGATAAAGCAAAATGGCATCTTTAATCTTAGCAAAGTCACTCTAAATACATCCTAAATAGAAATCTTGAATAAAGGCTTCTCTTTTGCACCAACAAGAAAACTAAATAAATTTGAAACATATATAGACGACAGCAAATTTATTAGGAAATTAACCCTCAAAAAATATTTCCAGAAGACCTCTCTCGAAAGAGAAATAACTAATGGCATCACAAACACCCAAACAGACAACTTCATACACTCAGGGCTAAAAGAAAAATCAAACTTTTTCCTAAACATGAAAAAGGCAACTACATAGAAGCCTTTGAGAAACTGATTTTAGAAGATATAAGCAACATCGCACAAAAGAAAATAAAACATAACATCACACTAAAACAAAAAACCTTATAAAAGAACTAGAAGAAAACAACGAAATCACAATAAAGCCAGCGGATAAAGGAGGAGGGATAGTCATCTTAGATACAAACAAATACAAAGAAATGGTACATTCACTTATACAAGATGTGAACACCTACAAAAAATTACGGTGTAATCCAACCATCATTTACAAAGTATTTCTAAAACACCTTCTGGATAAAGCATCTAATATAGGTATTCTTAATGAGAAAGAACACAACTACCTTTTTCTCTAACCACCCTATTATTCCAGTCATATACGTCCTTCCAAAAATCCACAAATCACTTACTAACCCACCAGGCAGACCAATTATTTCAGGGATTGACTCACTAACGTCAAATTTATCAGCCTATATCGACAAATATCTTTAAAAATATGTCATAAACTTAGACTCATATTTAAGAGACTCAACAAACCTATTAATAATGTTAGATAATTTCAAATGGACTGATGAATATATACTAGTGACATGCGATGTTCAGGCACTGTATACCTCCATTAGACACGAAGATGACCTCCATGCCATCAATAAATATTTAAGAAATGACCTAACTATGTTAAAAGAATGAGAATTCATAATAGATTGTATAGAATTTATTGTAACCCATAACTTTTTTATGTACGAAAACACATACTATGAACAGATTTGCGGATGTCAGGGTTTTACCATTCTGTACCTTTAACTTCTAATTACCATACTGCTATTTAAGGCTCCACCTAGTGTTGAACGTTGCTTGGTAATTTGTTCAGTCACTTACTGTTCCTGAACGCTACACACCCAGCTATTCACTCCTGTCTAAGTTGGGATTTCCTTCTACTGATACTAATTTCCAGTTTCTCAAGACTTGTGGAATTGCAGCACCTCACCTCTGATACTCTCTCTCACGCTGCTGCTTGCATCCTGTACACTCGCATGCTGTTCCGTTGGCGTGTGACGTCACGCCCGACTTGTCTCTGTGTGAAACCGCAGCTGCCACACACACTCACTGAATCTCAGCACACGCTGTCTGCGTTGCCTCTTCGGTAATACCGCTCTGCTCCACGCTGAAGATACTAATTGGGAAGCCGGTTTGTATATTCTACCATCAGGATTTACCGGTCTGTATTACCAATGTACAAATAAGGATATCTTGGCTCTCATGTCATTTGTTTCTGCTTTGCCTCAAGTAATCAAGTTTACCTGCCATACCAAGCTATTAACCAGCTTATTTCATGTACTAACTTTGTTATCATTTCTTCCGTTTGTGGTTCATTACATTTACTTGCATAGTGACTTCTGCAAATCTAACATTATGCTTCAAGGTACTGCTCCCTCTAGCATTAACCACTGATGTACTTTATGTGCTTAAACTGACTTTAACCCAGCAAATACTCATTACTGCAAACCTTATATCCGGCTGTAAATGACCAATGAACTTACCTTGCACAACTATAACTAAAGTGTGTGTGTGTGTGTGCAAGCTATGTAAATATTTTATATGTCTGTGATGCGAGTCTGCAACTATTTTGAAAAGTGAATAAGTTTCTCTCTAAACTTTGGAATTGGAGTTATCCTACATTACATACTATATTGTGATTTAGCTCATTCCATTTCTCTTGTATACCATCTTCACATTTTATCCTACAGTAGTGACCCTCAGATCTATGAGCATAACAGGGTTCCACAAGTTAGATCTTAGTGAACCCGAGGTAAGGTGTGAGACTGAGTGGTCCTGCATAAAAACAAGGGTACTAGTTCATACTTAAACATAACATATTACCAAGCCTTATAAAAAATAACTAGTACCTTGTTAAATGGATATAACAGAGCTTTACAATAGGGTTGGCTCCCTAGCTCAAAGTATGGATCACATGATACAGGGACTAAGGGAGATACAATTGGAGAACCAGAACATCAGAAAATTCATTAATGACCATCTTGCCAGTAAGCCTCCCGTAGCTGAAACCTCAGCTTAACCTGTAATTAGCCCTCCTGAAAAATTCTCTGGGGAGAGAGCTTTGTTTAGGGATTTCAAGAACTCTTGTACACTGATGTTTACTTTGAAACCTAAATCATACCCAACAGATAGGGTCAGGGTATTAACAGTTATCTCATTTTTACGTGGTGAGGCCAGGTTTTGGGCTAATGCCTTTTATGAGAATGATGATCCCATCTTAAATTCTCTCGATGCATTCTTTACTGCTATGTCTCTGCTTTATGAGGATCACAATAAACAGAACACAGCAGAAACAGCTATCATGTCCTTACGTCAAGGGAAAAGAGTCGTGGAAGAATATATCACGGATTTCAAACGTTGGGCACCGGACAGTCAGTGGAACACTCCAGCTTTAAGGAATCAATACCGGTTAGGTCTCAGTGAAGCAATAAAAGATGAGCTTGCACGTGATATCATTCCTGATGATTTAGAAGCTCTCATGACACTCAGCATAGGTATAGACCGAAGGTTAAGGGAAAGAAAATCTGAAAGATCCATTACTGATCCAAGCTACAGAAGAATATCCACTTATCATGCTACACCTTCAACCTTACCAACAAGGTCCTCTGATGAACCTATGGATGTAGCAGTGATTTGTGGTCCTCTAAAACCCGAAGAAAAAGCTAGGCGCAAATTACTGAACCTTTGTCTATACTGTGCTGATAAAGATCATACTGTTAAGGATTGTCCATTACTTCTTCGCCAAAAGAAGGGTAAGACACCTCCTAGTTATCATATAATCAATATGGTACATGATTTCAATTCTCATTTGTCCCTTCCTCTTTTCCTACAGTGGCATCATCGGAAGATAGACGTACAGGCCGTAGTTGACTCTGGCACATCTGGGAATTTTGTAGATATTTCGTTTGTTGTTAAAAATAAGATCCCACTAATAAAAAAGAGTGTTTCACTTGCTATACGTTTGGTTGATGGCTCTCTATTCAGTTCAGGTCCCATAACACATCACACCATTCCCATTACTGTGATAACAAAGTCTGGTCATATTGAGCAGTTGTCTTTCGATGTACTTCCCACTTCAGTTTATCCTATGATACTTGGCTTAAACTGGTTAATAAGACATAACCCCACTATCTCTTGGTGTGAAGGTTCTGTGATCTTTGATTCTGCATTTTGTAAACATTCATGTTTTACTAAACACTCTTTATACCATTTATCTGTCCATAGCCTACCTGATTGTTATAAAGAATTTAGTGACGTTTTTGATAAGGTTGAGGCAGACACACTACCACCACACAGGTCTTATGATTGTCCTATAGATCTCATACCAGACAGTACCATACCTATTGGTCATATATATCCACTTTCAGAGCCAGAATTAGCTCATTTGAAAGACTATATGGATGATAACTTGAAAAAAGGCTTCATTAGACCCTCCACATCCTCCGTTGGAGCATCTATGTTTTTTGTTAAGAATAAGGATGGTAGCCTTCGTCCAATCATTGACTATAGGCAACTTAACAAATGTACAAAGAAAAACAGATACCCCCTGCCTCTCATTCCTGAACTAATTGAACGGTTACGTGGTGCTGTTATTTATACAAAACTGGATCTTAGAGGTGCCTACAATTTGATTAGGATGAGAGCAGGGGATGAGTGGTTAACAGCCTTCCGTACACGTTACGGCCTTTATGAATACACTGTGATGCCGTTTGGCTTATGCAACGCTCTGGCGACATTTCAGTGTTTCATAAATGATGTGTTTCATGATCTCTTAGATGTTTGTATTGTCATCTATCTGGACGACATTCTTATATTCTCAGAGTCATACGAAAAACATGTGTCTCATGTGAAGCAGGTTTTATTACTATTAAGAGTCCACCGTCTTTTCGCTAAGCTTGAAAAGTGTATATTCAACACAGATACGATTTCCTTTTTAGGATACAACATATCACCTTTAGGTATCTCCATGGAATCTAACAAGGTGGACGCTGTAACCAATTGGCCTGTTCCCCGTAATAAGAAAGAAATCCAGAAATTTTTAGGGTTTCAAACTTTTATCGCAAATTCATTAAAGGGTTTTCACATATTGTTCAACCACTGACTTACTTAACATGTAAACATATAAAATTTGTTTGGAATCAGTCAGCAGAAGATTCTTTCATTAGCCTTAAACAGAAATTTATTACAGCTCCGATTCTACAGTTCCCAGATCCCAGTTGTCAATATACCCTGGAGGTTGATGCTTCCGAGTATGCTCTTGGGGCAATCCTTTCTCAAAGAAAGTCTCCTACGGAACCTCTTCACCCAATATCTTACTACTCCAGAGTAATGACCTCTGCAGAAATGAATTATGGTATTGGTGATAAGGAGCTTCTTGCTATCAAATCCGCTCTAGTGTTCTGGAGACATCTTCTGGAAGGAACACAACACCCTATTCTGATATACACTGACCATCGGAATCTTGAATGTTTGAGATCCAACAAAACCTTGACTTCACGTCAAGTCAGGTGGAGTCTTTTCTTTTCACGATTTGATTATATCATAACATATAGACCCGGCTCCAAAAATCTCAAGGCAGACTCTCTTTCTTGAAAGGATCCGAAACCTTTGCATATAGAAACACCAGAATCTATCATACCCTCAGATAGAATAATCTGTTTGACTACAGGCTTCAAAACCACCTTAAAACAACATCTGTCACAGGACTCTTCTTTACAGCAACTGGGTTTAAGCAAACATCCGGATGGTTTGTACTACCATGAGAGTCTACTGTATATACCTGAAGTTCTCAGAGAAGAGATTGTTGGTTATGCTCATGACTCACTCCTAGCAGGTCATCCTGGGGTCCATAAGACTTTGCATTTATTGAAGAGAGATTATTGGTGGCCCAAAATGGTGGACACAGTCACTCGATACGTACAAAGCTGTCCCACATGTACCACCAAGAAACACCCACATAATCGCCCTTATGGATACCTTCTTTCGCTTCCAATCCCAGACAGACCTTGGACAGATATCGCCATGGATTACATAGTGGACTTACCAACTTCATCAAATTACAACACCATATTAGTAGTGGTTGATTTGTTTTCTAAAATGGCTCATTTCATCCCCCACAGGGGTCTTCCAACGGCTTCAGAAACTGCCTCTTTATTCCTAAACAACATAGTGAAACTTCATGGATTGCCCAAATCTGTCACTACGGGTAGGGGGTCACAATTCACATCTAGGTTTTGGACCCAGCTATGTCGTACCCTCAATATCTGTAGAAGACTTAGCTCAGCCTATCATCCCCAGACGAATGGGCAGACGGAGAGAACTAATCAGTCACTTGAGCAGTATCTCCGCTGCTACTGTACCTTGGAACAAGATAATTGGCACTCACTTCTGGCCACTGCAGAATTTGCTCATAACAACTCACTACACTCCTCTATGAGAACCACACCATTTTACGTCAACTATGGGTTTCATCCAACATACCATCCTACCTGTACTTCTGATTCTACACTACCAATGGTAAACGATACAGTCAATTCAATTGCTAATGGTTTTGCCTCTTTAAAAACAGTTCTACAGGAGGCACAAACCACCCAGAAACATCATTATGATTTACGCAGATCTAAACCTCTGGATTATGCTGTTGGCAACAAGGTCTGGCTTAGTACAAAAAACCTACGTTTGAAGATCCCTAGTAAAAAATTAGGTGCTTTATATTTGGGACCATATGAGATTATTAAAGTAATCAATCCTAATGCTGTGACTCTTCAATTACCACCTACTCTGAAGATACATCCAACGTTCCATGTGTCCTTGTTAAAGCCCTACTCCTTGGTCAGGGGTAACCTACAGGGTTCTTCTGTTGTTCCTCAAGTGAATGATGATGTCGAATATGAAATTGATTCTATCTTGGACTCCAGATACCTTCATGATCAGCTCCAGTACTTGGTAAGATGGAAGGGCTATGCTCCTGAGGAGGATTCGTGGGAGCCGTCCTCTAACTTCTCCGCCCCCCCAACTTCTCTCTTTGTACCACCGGAGGAATCCTGACCGCCCTGGTCCTTGATCCGCGGAGCGGCTCCTTGAGGGGGGAGTTCTGTCAGGGTTTTACCATTCTGTACCTTTAACTTCTAATTACCATACTGCTATTTAAGGCTCCACCTAGTGTTGAACGTTGCTTGGTAATTTGTTCAGTCACTCACTGTTCCTGAACGCTACACACCCAGCTATTCCCTCCTGTCTAAGTTGGGATTTCCTTCTACTGATACTAATTTCCAGTTTCTCAAGACTTGTGGAATTGCAGCACCTCACCTCTGATACTCTCTCTCACGCTGCTGCTTGCATCCTGTACACTCGCATGCTGTTCCGTTGGCGTGTGACGTCACGCCCGACTTGTCTCTGTGTGAAACCGCAGCTGCCACACACACTCACTGAATCTCAGCACACGCTGTCTGCGTTGCCTCTTTGGTAATACCGCTCTGCTCCACGCTGAGGATACTAATTGGGAAGTCGGTTTGTATATTCTACCATCAGGATTTACCGGTATTACCAATGTACAAATAAGGATATCTTACCTCTCATGTCATTTGTTTCTGCTTTGCCTCAAGTAATCAAGTTTACCTGCCATACCAAGCTATTAACCAGCTTATTTCATGTCTTCCGTTTGTGGTTCATTTCATTTACTTGCATAGTGACTTCTGCAAATCTAACATTATGCTTCAAAGTACTGCTCCCTCTAGCATTAACCACTGATGTACTTTATGTGCTTAAACTGACTTTAACTCAGCAAATACTCATTACTGCAAACCTTATATCCGGCTGTAAATGACCAATGAACTTACCTTGCACAACTATAACTAAAGAGTGTGTGTGTGCAAGCTATGTAAATATTTTATATGTCTGTGATGCGAGTCTGCAACTAACTTGGAAAGTGAATACGTTTTTGATTCTCTCTAAACTTTGGAATTGGAGTTATCCTACTTTACATACTATATTGTGATTTAGCTCATTCCATTTCTCTTGTATATCATCTTCACACTGTATCCTACAGTAGTGACCCTCAGATCTATGAGCATAACAGGGTTCCACAAGTTAGATCTTAGTGAACCCGAGGTAAGGTGTGAGACTGAGTGGTCCTGCATAAAAACAAGGGTACTAGTTCATACTTAAACATAACAGCGGAACAGCTATGGGCACTAAATTTGCCCCTAGTTACGCAAATCTGTTCATGGGATTATGGGAAACACAATTCCTACAAGAGAGCCCCTTCAAAAATAATTTCATCATGTATAAAAGATTTATTGATGATCTCTTCTTTGTCTGGAAAGGCACAACACAAGATTTAAATACCTGCTTAGAACATATGAACAACAATCAACTTAATCTAAAATTCACTGCAGACTACAGTACAGAGAAAATACATTATCTAGACCTAGAAATTAGCATAGAAAATAACGAGCTTCTCACAAAAACCTATTTCAAAGAGGTTGATGCAAACAACTTCATACACGAAACAAGTGGTCACCTCAAGCGGTGGAAACAAAATATACCAAAGGGTCAGTTCCTTAGACTCAAAAGAAACTGTAAAAAAGACACAGATTTTGAAATCCAATCAAAGAGACTTAAAGAGAAATTCATAGAAAGAGGATACACAGAGGAAGAAATAGAAGTGGAAAGACTTAAAGTACAAAAAAACCAACAGAAAGGACATACTCAAATAAAAACCCAAAGATAAAACTAACACTATAGAAGAATCTAAAGAATGGTTCATCCCTTTCATCACAGTGGAAAATACTACAACAAGATCCACACTTAGGAGAAAAATTACCACAAAACCCAAAATTCATTTACAAAATGGCCAAAAATCTAAAAAGTTCACTATTTCCAACCATAAAACATAACAAACCGAAAATCCAAAAAGGAGTTCAAGGTGAAAAATTACAGGGATTTTATCCCTGCGGTTTCTGCAAAGCATGCAGACATGCAAAAAAAGCTAAATCATTCAAATCCAGCATCACAAACAAGGAATATAAAATAAAAGAGACTATAAGATGTACAGACACAAACATAATATATCTTATAACATGCACAAAATGTGACAAACAATATATAGGTGAAACGGAAAGGATGATAAAAGAACGAATAAGGGAACACATATTATCAATAGAAAAATCGGAACTAGAAAGAAATAAAGACCTGCCAGTTCCCAAACACTTCAGAACTTGCAATAACAGCAATCTAAAATATTTCAACTACACAGCTATACAAAAAAATAAACAAAATAGAAGAGGTGGTAACCAGGCAAACAACCTACTTAAAAAAGAAGCAAAATGGATCTTCGAAATGCAAACCTTAAGACCAAAAGGTCTGAATATAGACTTCAGTCTAAACTGTTTCTTGAATACTTGAACAACAAAAAATCCTGCATGCCAACACCAAAAACCCAATCTGATAACAACACTTCATAAACAATTCAAAATTTCATCAAAAATTTTAAAAAATCGTTTTATAATACACTCCTTCAACAAAGGCTAAAAGGGAATAAACACTCCAAATTCGGAAGAGAAACCCAACAGGTTGATACAAAACTAATAATAATGGATGTTCTATATCCTTGAACCAATACAATTGAAATGATGAATACCAAAAGATTAACCAGCTCTTCAACAAAAGATTATAAAAGAACGAACACTAAAAATAAATAAATTACAAAAATAGGAATAAAAATTCCAGAACCAATAATAATGCATGTTTCACCAAAAACCCAATCTGATAACAATACTTCATAAACAATTCAAAATTTCACCAAAAATTTCACCAAAAATTAAAAAAAATCGTTTTATGATACACTCCTTCAACAAAGGCTAAAAGAGAACAAACACTCCAAATTCAGAAGAGAAACGCAACAGGTTGATACACAACTAATAATAATGGATGTTCTATATCCTTGAACCAATACAATTGAAATGATGAATACCAAAAGATTAACCTGCTTTTCAACAAAAGATTATAAAAGAACAAACACTAAAAATAAATAAATTACAAAAATAGGAATAAAAATTCCAGAACCAATAATAATGCATCTGATAACAACACTTCATAAACAATTAAAAATTTCACCAAATTTTAAAAAATCGTTTTATGATACCCTCTTTCAACAAAGGCTAAAAAAGAACAAACACTCCAAATTCGGAAGAGAGACCCAACAGATTGATACACAACTATTAATAACGGATGTTTTATATCCTTGAACCAATACAATTGAAATGATGAATACCAAAAGATTAACCTGCTCTTCAACAAAAGATTATAAAAGAACGAACACTAAAAATAAATAAATTACAAAAATAGGAATAAAAATTCCAGAACCAATAATGCATGTTTCATATACTTGCACCAAAGCAATAATAATGGAAATAACGATTATTAATAAAAAAAACCTGCTTTTTAACAAACAATTACTAAAGATCAAACAAGAACACGCAAAATTGAAATTTCCCATTCCACTGTTATATTAAATTGCATCATCAAAACAAATGACTAAACCTCTAATTTACCAACCCTAGAATTGAACCAACAATAAAATATGAATTCTTGCACTAAAGGACTAAAAAGAACATAATAAATATTCAAATTGGCATATACCAAAAACCTTATACTGACTCACAAACACTGTAAGGACTGATTCTCTGATGTACAAAAAGTTATTTATGTTTTTATTATAACAATACATTCATATTTGAGTTTACTACTGGAACAAGTTTTCATAACGTTTTATGCATTTACTTGGTCATCTGATACAAATAAGTGAAAATTCCCCCATCACCGTGATAAACTGAACCATTAATAGGTCACATGCTAAGGAATGACCAATCAAAAGCACCGACACAACAACCAATAGGATCACCAGATTGTAAAGATACAACTACCTAGGGGATCCAATAGAATCAAATCACAGAATACAAAAACCCACTGTTTACAACTGCAAGGATATGCTTGATAAAGGCTGTATTAATCAGCTGAAACACGTTGCCTACTCCTTGCTATACTAAACATTTTCATAGTCCACTTTCGAAGTGGACCGCCAAGACTACAACAAACCACGGACCAACAAATACGCTTGAAAGATATTCTGAAGCGTTCAAGAACAACCTTCAAAGCACATAGTCCTCCTTTTAAAGGACCGCCAAGAACAACTGAAATACCTTACCTAATAATTCGGCCTAAAGAAACCTGTGGACACCTGCAGATCGGATACTCTGAAACAAATAGAGTACGGATCTAAACAGAACACATTCGCAACAATTCAAGAGGTTTTGAAAACCTGAACCGGGCAAAAAGCCCAGCCATCTGACAAAAGGATTAACGGTTAAAGCACACTACCACAATACCCCAACATCTACTCCTTCAAGTGTGTGTAATCACAGAGACAAACCAACTCGACATACTGAAACCACTACAACACCGGCAGCGGCTATCCCAGCTTCCGATCCACATTTATCACAGTAAAGATTGAATTGGGTATAAAAAGAAACTAGACCAGAAACAAAGTATCCCAAAAGAAACAACGAGTAAGATTTATTATACCTACACCAACTAAGGAAGTTAATGTGAAGGACAGATAACCAAAACTACTTAACAGTGACTTATAATCGCAATATATATAGCAATTAGACAAAAACGTGTTGCAGCACGCCCGCACATACTATCCCCACGGAGGACTTAACAACAGTGCTTTTAAATAAAAACAAATAAAAATTACTCTAACGATCACGGCAGAAAGACTTTATCTTTCATAACTTATACGATTTTTACAGTATCGCTATATTTTTCTTTCACTTTTATTATTTGTTACTAATGTTGATACCATTGACGCTATTTTAATTATGTATGTTCAGCTTTAAACAAACGAATATGGTAAATATGGTAATTAAGAATTAATATTGCGAATATTCTTTGTGGATACCATACTTCTTCACAAGTCCACTATATCAAAACCATAAAAAATATCTGCAATTAAACCAAAATTCAATAATTCAAATATACAGATATGTTTGTATAATACACTAAGTAACAGGGATTGGAAAACATATTATATAATTTTATTCACACTGTATGGTTGGCCAACCAGTTAGATTTGTTTTAAGAATCAATTTCTATTGTTTTAAATTTTATTGTATGTATTTATAATTCTAAAAATAAATAGATCTCATTGAATCCAACTACATAGTAAGACTATCTTTC
This sequence comes from Bombina bombina, assembly GCF_027579735.1. Taxonomy (NCBI): domain Eukaryota; kingdom Metazoa; phylum Chordata; class Amphibia; order Anura; family Bombinatoridae; genus Bombina; species Bombina bombina. The sequence continues at coordinate 199,453,238 of NC_069504.1, forward strand.
CTTATTGGGTAATTAAGCACAAGCGCTTAAGAGTCTCATCCAATCCAAAATATAACAATAAGACATGCGGTCTGTGAACCATGGTAACTAGGTTGTGTTAAGTATTAGTATTCTTAGCACTTTAATCCCTGTTACTCCTCCTATCGGGGGTGTCTATATGGCCTGCATGATTACCCTGACAAAATATAACAACAACACATGCGGTCTGGGAGCCATGGTAACTAGGTTGTGTTAAGTAGTAGTATTCTTAGCACTTTAATCCCTGTTACTCCTCCTATCGGGGGGGGGGGTCTATATGGCCTGCATGATTACCCTGACAAAATATAACAACAAGACATGCGGTCTGGGACCCATGGTAACTAGGTTGTGTTAAGTAGTACTATTCTTAGCACTTTAATATGTGTTACTCCACCTATCGGGGGAGGTCTATATGGCCTGCCTGATTACCCTGACAAAATATAACAATAAGACATGCGGTCTGGGAGCCATGGTAACTAGGTTGTGTTAAGTAGTAGTATTCTTAGCACTTTAATCCCTGTTACTCCTCCTATCGGGGGAGGTCTATACGGCCTGCATGATTACCCTGACAAATATAACAACAACACATGCGGTCTGGGAGCCATGATAACTAGGTTGTTTAAAGTAGTAGTATTCTTAGCACTTTAATACCTGTTACTCCTCCTATCGGGAGAGGTCTATATGGCCTGCATGATTACCCATGACAAAATATAACGTCAAGACATGCGGTCTGGGACCCATGGTAACTAGGTTGTTTTAATTAGTACTATTCTTAGCACTTTAATACGTGTTACTCCCCCTATCATGGGAGATCTATATGGCCTGCCCGATTACCCTGACAAAATATAACAACAAGACATGCAGTCTGAGACCTATGGTAAGGTTACTTCCTTTTGCACAATAGAGTACATGTATGGCATCGATTTTAGGAACCCGGAGATAAATTTAGGAACCGAGAGATGGAACAAAATGCTTAGACACCCAGTACAGGTTGTTCTCCTTCAGCCTTTTTATACGAGGGTCCAGGACCCTAAACAGAAACAACAGCATGAAATACCACATATGCCATCCTTTTGCACAATAGAGTACAGGTATGGCATCGATTTTAGAAACCCGGAGATAATTTTTAGGAACCGGGAGATGGAAAAAGATGCTTGGACAACCAGTACAGGTCGTTCTCCTTCAGCCTTTTTATACGAGGGTCCCGGACCGTCAACAGAAACAACAGCATGAAACACCACATATACCATCCTTTTGAACAATCCAGTACAGGTATGGCATCAATTTTAGGAACCCAGAGATAATTTTTAGGAACCGGGAGATGGAAAAAGATGCTTGGACACCCAGTACAGGTTGTTCTACTTCAGCCTTTTTATACGAGGGTACAGGACACTCAACAGAAACAACAGCATGAAACACCACATATGCCATCCTTTTGAGCAATCCAGTATAGGTATGGCATCGATTTTAGGAACCGGGAGATGGAAAAAGATGCTTGGACACCCAGTACAGGTCATTCTCCTTCAGCCTTTTTATACGAGGGTCCAGGACCCTCAACAGAAACAACAGCATGAAACGCCACATATGCCATCCTTTTGCACGATAGAGTACAGGTATGGAATTGATTTTAGAAACCCGAAGATAATTTTTAGGAAACGGGAGATGGAAAAAGATGCTTGGATACCCAGAACAAGTCGTTGTCCTTCAGCCTTTTTATACAAGGGTACAAGACCCTCAACAGAAACAACAGCATGAAACACCACATATGCCATCCTTATGAACAATAGAGTACAGGTATGGCATCGATTTTAGAAACCCGGAGATCATTTTTAGGAACCGGGAGATGGAAAAAGATGCTTGGACACCCAGTACAGGTCGTTCTCCTTCACCCTTTTTATACGAGGGTCCCTACTCCCGGACCCTCAACAGAAACAACAGCATGAAACACCACATATGCCATCATTTTGAACAATAGAGTACAGGCATGGCATCGATTTTAGAAACCTGGAGATAATTTTTAGGAACCGGGAGATGGAAAAAGATGCTTGGACACCCAGTACAGGTCATTCTCCTTCAGCCTTTTTATACAAGGGTCCCAGACCCTCAACAGAAACAACAGCATGAAACACCACATATGCCATCATTTTGCAAAATAGAGTACAGGTATGGCATTGATTTTAGAAACCCGGAGATAATTTTTAGGAACCGGGAGATGGAAACACCACATGGGCCATCCTTTTGAGCAATCCAGTACAGGTATGGCATTGATTTTAGGAACCCGGAGATATTTTTTAGGAACCGGGAGATGGAAAAAGATGCTTGGACACCCAGTACAGGTCGTTCTCCTTCAGCCTTTTTATACAAGGGTCCAGGACCCTCAACAGAAACAACAGCATGAAACACCACATATGCCATCCTTTTTCACAATAGAGTACAGGTATGGCATCGATTTTAGAAACCTGAAGATAATTTTAAGGAACCGGGAGATGGAAAAAGATGCTTGGACACCCAGTAAAGGTCGTTCTCCTTCAGCCTTTTTATACGAGGGTACAGGACCTTCAACAGAAACAACAGCATGAAACACCACATATGCCATCCTTTTGTACAATAGAGTACAGGTATGGCATCGATTTTAGAAACCCGGAGATCATTTTTAGGAACCGGGAGAAGGAAAAAGATGCTTGGACACCAAGTACAGATCGTTCTCCTTCAGCCTTTTTATACGAGGGTCCCGGACCCTCAACAGAAACAACAGCATGAAACACCACATATGCCATCCTTTTGCACAATAGAGTACAGGTATGGCATTGATTTTAGAAACCCGGAGATAATTTTTAGGAACCGGGAGATGGAAAAAGATGCTTGTACACCCAGTACAGGTCGTTCTCCTTCAGCCTTTTTATACAAGGGTCCTGGACCCTCAACAGAAACAACAGCATGAAACACCACATATGCCATCCTTCTGAGCAATCCAGTACAGGTATGGCATCGATTTTAGGAACCAGGAGATAATTTTTAGGAACCGGGAGATGGAAAAAGATGCTTGGACACCCAGTACAGATCATTCTCCTTCATCCTTTTTATACGAGGTTCCAGGACCCTCAACAGAAACAACAGCATGAAACACCACATATGCCATCCTTTTGCACAATAGAGTACAGGTATGGCATTGATTTTAGAAACCTGAGGATATTTTTAAGTAACCGGGAGATGGAAAAAGATGCTTGGACACCCAGTAAAGGTCGTTTTCCTTCAGCCTTTTTATACGAGGTTCCAGGACCCTCAACAGAAACAACAGCATGAAACACCACATATGCCATCCTTTTGCACAATAGAGTACATGTATGGCATTGAATTTAGGAACCTGAGGATATTTTTAAGGAACCGGGAGATGGAAAAAGATGCTTGGACACCCAGTAAAGGTTGTTCTCCTTCAGCCTTTTTATACGAGGGTACAGGACCCTCAACAGAAACAACAGCATGAAACACCACATATGCCATCCTTTTGAACAATAGAGTACAGGTATGGCATCGATTTTAGAAACCCGGAGATCATTTTTAGGAACTGGGAGAAGGAAAAAGATGCTTGGACACCCAGTACAGATTGTTCTCCTTCAGCCTTTTTATACGAGGGTCCCGGACCCTCAACAGAAACAACAGCATGAAACACCACATATGCCATCCTTTTGCACAATAGAGTACAGGTATGGCATTGATTTTAGAAACCCAGAGATAATTTTTAGGAACCGGGAGATGAAAAAAGGTGCTTAGACACCCAGTACAGGTCGTTCTCCTTCAGCCTTTTCATACAAGGGTCCCGGACCCTAAACAGAAACAACAACATGAAACACCACATATGCCATCTTTCTGAGCAATCCAGTACAGGTATGGCATCGATTTAAGGAACCCGGAGATAATTTTTAGGAACTGGGAGATGGAAAAAGATGCTTGGACACCCAGTACAGGTCGTTCTCCTTCAGCCTTTTTATACGAGGGTCCAGGACCCTCAACAGAAACAACAGCATCAATCACCACATATGCCATCCTTTTGCACAATAGAGTACAGGTATGGCATCGATTTTAGAAACCTGAAGATAATTTTAAGGAACCGGGAGATGGAAAAAGATGCTTGGACACCCAGTAAAGGTCGTTCTCCTTCAGCCTTTTTATACGAGGGTACAGGACCTTCAACAGAAACAACAGCATGAAACACCACATATGCCATCCTTTTGTACAATAGAGTACAGGTATGGCATCGATTTTAGAAACCCGGAGATCATTTTTAGGAACCGGGAGAAGGAAAAAGATGCTTGGACACCAAGTACAGATCGTTCTCCTTCAGCCTTTTTATACGAGGGTCCCGGACCCTCAACAGAAACAACAGCATGAAACACCACATATGCCATCCTTTTGCACAATAGAGTACAGGTATGGCATTGATTTTAGAAACCCGGAGATAATTTTTAGGAACCGGGAGATGGAAAAAGATGCTTGTACACCCAGTACAGGTCGTTCTCCTTCAGCCTTTTTATACAAGGGTCCTGGACCCTCAACAGAAACAACAGCATGAAACACCACATATGCCATCCTTCTGAGCAATCCAGTACAGGTATGGCATCGATTTTAGGAACCAGGAGATAATTTTTAGGAACCGGGAGATGGAAAAAGATGCTTGGACACCCAGTACAGATCATTCTCCTTCATCCTTTTTATACGAGGTTCCAGGACCCTCAACAGAAACAACAGCATGAAACACCACATATGCCATCCTTTTGCACAATAGAGTACAGGTATGGCATTGATTTTAGAAACCTGAGGATATTTTTAAGTAACCGGGAGATGGAAAAAGATGCTTGGACACCCAGTAAAGGTCGTTTTCCTTCAGCCTTTTTATACGAGGTTCCAGGACCCTCAACAGAAACAACAGCATGAAACACCACATATGCCATCCTTTTGCACAATAGAGTACATGTATGGCATTGAATTTAGGAACCTGAGGATATTTTTAAGGAACCGGGAGATGGAAAAAGATGCTTGGACACCCAGTAAAGGTTGTTCTCCTTCAGCCTTTTTATACGAGGGTACAGGACCCTCAACAGAAACAACAGCATGAAACACCACATATGCCATCCTTTTGAACAATAGAGTACAGGTATGGCATCGATTTTAGAAACCCGGAGATCATTTTTAGGAACTGGGAGAAGGAAAAAGATGCTTGGACACCCAGTACAGATTGTTCTCCTTCAGCCTTTTTATACGAGGGTCCCGGACCCTCAACAGAAACAACAGCATGAAACACCACATATGCCAACCTTTTGCACAATAGAGTACAGGTATGGCATTGATTTTAGAAACCCAGAGATAATTTTTAGGAACCGGGAGATGAAAAAAGGTGCTTAGACACCCAGTACAGGTCGTTCTCCTTCAGCCTTTTCATACAAGGGTCCCGGACCCTAAACAGAAACAACAACATGAAACACCACATATGCCATCTTTCTGAGCAATCCAGTACAGGTATGGCATCGATTTAAGGAACCCGGAGATAATTTTTAGGAACTGGGAGATGGAAAAAGATGCTTGGACACCCAGTACAGGTCGTTCTCCTTCAGCCTTTTTATACGAGGGTCCAGGACCCTCAACAGAAACAACAGCATCAATCACCACATATGCCATCCTTTTGCACAATAGAGTACAGGTATGGCATTGATTTTAGAAACCCGAAGATAATTTTCAGGAACCGGTAGATGGAAAAAGATGCTTGGACACCCAGTATAGGTCGTTCTCCTTCAGCCTTTTTATACGAGGGTACAGGACTCTCAACAGAAACAACAGCATGAAACACCACATATGCCATCCTTTTGAACAATAGAGTACAGGTATGGCATCGATTTAAGAAACCCAGAGATAATTTTTAGGAACCAGGAGATGGAAAAAGATGCTTGGACACCAAGGACAGGTCATTCTCCTTCACCCTTTTTATACAAGGGTCCCGACTCCCGGACCCTCAACAGAAAAAACAGCATGAAACACCACATATGCCATCCTTTTGCACAATCGAGTACAGGTATGGCATCATTTTTAGGAACCCGGAGATAATTTTTCTGAACCGTGAGATGGAAAAAAATGCTTGGTCGGTCCTCTACTTCAAATTTGGGGCACCGCGCATGCAGTCTACTGTGCCACCAGTTATGAGTGGTGTGTTAATGAGTACTATTCTTAACAGATTCATCACTGTTATGTGCCTTTTTTTTGGTTTGGGTTTTGTAGCCACAGTGCAGCACCAGAGGCCAGAAAAATTAGGCATGTCCAAATGCCTGAAAAATTAGGTATTGTTGCAGCCGCTGCTGTAGCATCGGCCAGAAAAATTTATGTTTGTAAAACAGTTAGAAAGTGCCCTAAAACCTTGCGGCTTGAACACTAGTTGTTTGCGGATAAGTCACGCAAGTCATCCGGCATTCGAAGAAAAATTATGGCAGCGTGTATACCATTTGTAGCCCAAGGCAGCTCATCTCATCATCAGGCCTTTTTTACTCAAATGTATCGCCCAATGTCAGTCCATTCGGGATCCATCCCTCATTCATTTTAATAAAGGTGAGATAATCAAGACTTTTTTGACCTAGGCGACTTCTCTTCTCAGTGACAAAACCTCCTGCTGCACTGAAGGTCCTTTCGGACAGGACACTTGAAGCGGGACAGGCCAGAAGTTCGATTGCAAATTGGGAGATAGCTCAGGCCACAGGTCAAGCCTGCACACCCAGTAGTCAAGGGGTCCATCGCTCCTCAGAGTGTCAAGATCCACAGTTAATGCTAGGTAGTCTGCTACCTGTTGGTTGAGTCTTTCTCTGATGCTGGATCCCGAAAGGCTCTGGCGATGCATAGGAGTTAAAAAGGTCCTCATGTCCTCCATCAACAACACGTCAGGAAAGTGTCCTGTCCTTGCCGCTGTGGTCATGGGAGGAGGAGGATTACTTTCATCTCTTCCCCTGTTAGATTTCTGTTATGCTTTGATATCACCCTTATACGCTGTGTAAAGCATAGTTTTTAATTTATTTTGGAACTGCTCCATCCTTTCAGACGCGTGAATTTGGTAACATTTCAGTCACTTTATGCTTATACCGGGGGTCTAGTAACGTGGACACCCAGTACAGGTCGTTCTCCTTCAGCTTTTTTATACGAGGGTCCCTCAACAGGCACGACAGCATGAAAGACCCCATTTGCACAAGGTTGGATGCCGAGCTAATGATGTCCCGTTCCTCGTCCTCACTGATGTCACTGAAGGTATCTTCTTCCCCCCAGCCACTTACAACACCATGGGTACCATATAGGTGACAACAACAAGCACCCTGGGATGCCTGTTGTGCTTGGTCTTCCTCCTCCTCCTAAAAGCCACATTCCTCCTCTGACTCCTCTTCCTCACAATCCTCTTCCTGCATTGCCGCAGGTCCAGCAAGTGATGCTGATAAAGATATTTCTGGTGGTGATGGAGACCACAACTCTTCCTCTTCATGCTCATCTACGTCCTGATCCAGCACTCTTCGCAGGGCACACTCCAGGAAGAAAACAAATTGTATGATGTCACTGATGGTGCCTTCGGTGCGACTGACAAGGTTTGTCACCTCCTCAAAAGGACGCATGAGCCTACAGGCATTGCGCATGAGCGTCCAGTAATTTGGCAAAAAAATCCCCAGCTCCCCAGAGGCTGTCCTAGCACCCTGGTCATACAAATACTCGTTAACAGCTTTTTCTTGTTGGAGCAGGCGGTCGAACATTAGGAGTGTTGAATTCCAATGTGTCGGGCTGTCGCAAATCAAGCGCCTCACTGGCAGGTTATTTCAACGCTGGATATCGGACAACTGCGCCATGGCCGTGTAGGAACGCCTGAAATGGTCACACACCTTCCTGGCCTGTTTCAGGTCGTCCTGTAAGCCTGGGTACTTATGCACAAAGCATTGTACAATCAGATTACACACATGTGCCATGCGTTGCCATGTCAACTTGCCCAATTTCAATGCCGCCACTAAATTACTTCCATTGTCAGAAACAACCTTGCCAATCTCCAGTTGGTGCGGAGTCAGCCACTGATCCACCTGTGTGTTCAGGGTGGACAGGAGTGCTGGTGCGGTGTGACTCTCGGCTTTCCGGCAATTCAACCACAAGATGGCGTGACACTGTCGTATCCGGGATGTTGAATAGTACCTGGGGAGCTGGGGGGTGCCCTTGATGTTGAGCAAGATGCAACAGCAGAAGAGGACTCAGCAGAGGAAGAGGTTATGGAAGAGGATGGAGTAGGAGGAGTAGAGGAGATAGCAGCAGGCCTGCCTGCAAGTCGTGGCGGTGCCACCAACTCCTCTGCAGAGCCACGCATTCCATGCTTGGCAGCCGTTAGCAGATTTACCCAATGCCCAGTTTTGGTGATATACCTGCCCTGACCATGCTTTGCAGACCAGCTATCAGTGGTTATATGGACCCTTGCCCCAATGCTGTGTGCCAGACATGCCATTACTTCTTTTCACACAATTGAGTACAGGTTTGGGATTGCTTTTTGTGAAAAGAAATTTCGGCCAGGTACCTTCCACTGCGGTGTCCCAATAGATACAAATTTTTTTAATGCCTCTGACTCGACCAGCTTGTATGGTAAAAGCTGGTGGGCTAAGAGTTCAGACAAGCCAGCTGTCAGGTGTCGGGAAAGGGGGTGACATTGTGAAATTGGCTTCTTACGCTCAAACATGTACACTAGCTGACTGATGTTTCACAGTCAAAAAACAGTTTTTTTTTTAAAATATTTACACTAATGTTATAACAAATATAATTGGTGGAAAAAGTTTTTTTTTTTAAATATTTACACTACTGTTATAACAAATATAATTGGTGGCACTAGTTGGCAACTGGGCCTGGCACACACGCTGGGAGGCAGGCAACTTAAATTAGATTACACTAGCAGACTAATGTTTCACAGTCAAAAAAGTTTTTATTTTAAAAATTTATACTACTGTCTTAACAAATATGATTGGTGGCACTAGTTGGCAAGTGGGCCTGCCAAACATGCTGAGAGGAAGGCAACTGCAATTAGATTACACTAGCTGACTGATGCTTCACAGTCAAAAAAGGTTTTTTTAAAATATTTACAATACTGTTATAACAAATATGATTGGTGGCACTAGTTGGCAAGTGGGCCTGGCAGACACGCTGGCAGGCAGGAAACTGCAATTCAATTGCACTAGCAGACTAATGATTCACAGTCAAAAAAGGTTTTATTTTATATTTTTATAATACTGTTATAATAAATATGATTGGTGGCACTAGTTGGCAAGTGGGCCTGGCACACACACTGGCAGGCAGGCAACTGCAATTCAATTGCACTAGCAGACTGATGATTCACAGTCAAAAAAGTTTTTATTTTAAATATTTTCAAAACTGTTATAACAAATATGATTGGTGGCAATAGTTGGCAAGTGGGCCTGGCACACACGCTGGCAGGCAGGCAACTTCAGTTAGATTACACTAGCAGACTTAGGATGCACAGTATTTTTTTTTTAATATTTACACTACTGTTATAACAAATATGATTGGTGGCACTAGTTGGAAAGTGGGCCTGGCACACATGCTGGGAGGAAGGCAACTGCAATAAGATTACACTAGCTCACAGTCAAAAAAGTTTTTATTTTAAATATTTACAATACTGTTATAAAAAATATGATTGGTGGCACTAGTTGGCAAGTGGGCCTGGCACACACACTGGCAGGCAGGCAACTGCAATTCAATTGCACTAGCAGACTGAGGATGCACAGTCAAAGAAGTTTGTATTTTAAATATTTACAATACTGTTATAACAAATATGATTGGTGGCACTAGTTGGCAAGTGTGCCTGGCACACATGCTGGCAGGCAGGCGACTGCAATTCAATTGCACTAGCAGACTGATGATTCATAGTCAAAAAAGTTTTTATTTTAAATATTTACAATACTGTCATAACAAATATGATTGGTGGCACTAGTTGGCTAGTGGGCCTGGCACACACGCTGGCAGGCAGGAAACTGCAATTCAATTGCACTAGCAGACTGATGATTAACAGTCAAAAAAGTTTTATTTTAAATATTTACACTACTGTTATGACAAATATGATTTGTGGCACTAGTTGGAAAGTGGGCTTGGCACACACGCTGGCAGACAGGCAACTGCAATTAAATAACAATAGCAGACTGAAGTAAAAGTTTTTTTTTTAAAAAGTTACACTAATGTTACAACATATAGGAGTGGTGGCACAGAGGATATAAGTAGGCACAGTATATGCTGGCAGCCTGACACACAGGCTGGCACTAGTGGCAGCCAGGCTGGCCTGGCAACTAAAACTAAATAACACTAGAAGAGGACTGATGTAAACAAAAAAAAATTAAAAATTTACACTAACATTACACCAGATATAAGTGGTGGAAAACAGAGCTATTAATCACAGTATATGATGTGGGCCTGACACACAGGCCTAATGGAAAATGAAATTAGATTACACTAGCAAAATGATGTAAAAGTTTTTTTTTTTTTAAATTTACAATAATGTTAACCAGATATCAGTGGTGGCACAGAATAATTAATCACAGTATATGCTGTGAGTCTGCTACACAGGTCTGATAGAAAATGAAATTAGATTACACTAGCAAAATGATGTAAAAGTTTTTTTTTTTTTAATTTACACTGAAGGACTCATCTAATCTCTGCTGTAAGGACAGCACCCCAAAAAGCCCTTTTTAGGGCTAGAACTTCAGTCGTTTTTTAATTTTTTTATTTGTAATTTTATTTGCATTTGCCTGGCTGTCAGCCTGTTTGTGAGGCTCACAGCATATACTGTGATTAGTGCCACCACTGATATCTGCTTAACATTAGTGTACAGTTTTTAAAAAAAAACTTTTAAATCATTTTGCTAGTGTAATCTAATTTCATTTTCTATCAGGCCTGTGTGTCAGGCCCACATCATATATTGTGATTAATTGATCTCTGCCACCACTGATATCTGGTGTAACATTAGTGTAAAATAAAAAAATAAAAAAACTTTTACAAAATATTGCTAGTGTAATCTAATTTCATTTTCTATCAGGGCTGTGTGTCAAGCTCACAGCATATACTGTGTTTAATTGCTCTGTGCCACCACTGATATCTGCTTAACAATCATTAGTGTAAATTTAAAAAAAAAAAACTTTTACATCATTTTGCTAGTGTAATCTAATTTCATTTTCTATCAGGCCTGTGTGTCAGGCCCACATCATATACTGTGATAAATTGCTCTGTGCCACCAGTACCACAGATATCTGGTGTAACATTAGTGTGAAATAAAAAAAAAAAAAAAACCTTTTACATAATTTTGCTAGTGTAATCTAATTTTATTTTCTATCAGGCCTGTGTGTCAGGCTCACAGCATATACTGTGGTTAATTCTTCTGTGCCACCACTGCTATCTGGTTAACATTATTGTAAATTAAAAAAAAAAAAAAACTTTTACATAATTTTGCTAGTGTAATCTAATTTCATTTTCCATTAGGCTTGTGTGTCAGGCCCACATCATATACTGTGATTAATAGCTCTGTTTTCCACCACTTATATATGGTGTAACATTAGTGTAATTTTTTTTTTAGTGTTATTTAGTTTTAGTTGCCAGGCCAGCCTGGCTGCCACTAGTGCCAGCCTGTGTGTCAGGCTGCCAGCACATACTGTGCCTACTTCTATCCTCAGTGCCACCACTCCTATCTGTTGTAACATTAGTGTAACTTTTTAAAAAAAAAAAAAACACTTTTACATCAGTCTGCTATTGTTATTTAATTGCAGTTGCCTGTCTGCCAGCGTGTGTGCCAGGCCCACTTTCCAACTAGTGCCACAAATCATATTTGTCATAACAGTAGTGTAAATATTTAAAATAAAAACTTTTTTGACGGACCGGCAGCAAAGTGAAAGAGCTCCTCAGAATGTGCTCCGTTTAAATCTATAAAGCTGCCGGTCCTTGCTACCCACACGCGCCATCCTTGTTGGGCTATTACCCGGACTCTAGCCCCAACTGGTCAGAAGGTGTGAAGGGCCGAATATCGCCCTAGCCCCTGGAAGGGACGAAAGTGCGCAATAGAGCGCAAGTCGCGGGCGCCATTTTGGAGTGCGGCCCACGCTACCACCGCAGTGGAAACGGCTGCTACCCGGCTACAAGAGGGAACCCCCGCCGCTACAACCTGCCTGAGGGAGTGAGTACAAGCCGCTTGGCCGCACAACTAAGTGCATTTCTCCCCCACACAAACAGTGTATATCAGTAAAAGGGGCAAAACCGGAGGTGTAAATGTATATAGGGGACTGTGTAAAACTGACATCTGCATATGAATCTGCCTGAGCGCACCCCTAAGGATTCCTACCTGCTGTAAGACAACAGAGAAAACTTGATATATCTGGACTTTACAATTCATTGTAAAAGAAGCATTACAATTATTGGGGAAGAGTTTCAAACAACAACTGTAAAGCATACTACCTGCTCACATTTGGGCTCTGGGCTTTATTCTGACAGAGAAGCTTACTCCTTACCCAGCTGCAATTTCTCTTTTCTATCTACACATGCTGTGCTGAGTATATGTCCTCAAGGGGTTTAAGTGTAGCAGCAACGTTGAAGGAAAATCGTTGTTTCATGAAGCATTGGTGTTCAGTTCAATGGATGTGGGTTTATTTCTTTTGGATTGCTGATTCAGGGGCTAATACTGCCATCTAGAGGACTCTCACACTCATAACAAGAGATTTCTGTTTATACTGTCAGCAACTTGGTGCAAGTTTTGCATGAAGCTAGATCAATACTTCAAACCTATATCAAGCTCACTGGCTGACAAAATGACATCCAGACATAAGCAAACAGACAAGAAGAGGCCTGCACCAGAGTAGCATGCTGAATCCCCATCCTCCCCCAAATCCTCACACGCAATTACAACTGACTCCTCTGCTCTCCTTTAGGAACTCAAATCATTCTTTCTACCTAAGATGGAGTCCCTTCAGGCTGGGGTGGATACGCTAACCAGTGAAATACGCCAATTCTCTACTAGAATTTCTCACGTGGAGCAGAGTGTATCAGATGTAGAGGATAGACAAAACTCAACCTCCATCTCAGTAAGGCAACTGCAGCGCCAAAATCAAATATTACAAGACAAGGTGGACGATCTTGAAAATCGGAGCCAGAGGAATAACCTCAGAATGGTTGGTGTACCTGAAACAGTAAAGAATAAAGATTTGCTTGAATTTACTGCTTTAACAATCCCTAAGTTGCTAAAAATGAATCCAGATCACCTGCCCCTAGACATAGAACGAGCTCATCGTATAGGCCCGGATAGAGGCCTAGAGACTTTAAATTCCCGCCCGCGCCTAGTAATTTACAAATGCCTCAACTACCAGGAGAAACTCGCTTTGTTACGAGCATATAGAGTTCACTCAGGGGATCTGATCTTTGAAGGCAAGAAAATATTAATTTTTCAGGACTTTTCTGCAGAGGTCACCAAACTCAGGAAGGAATTTGCTCCACTGTGCTCTCGCCTCCATAAAGAAGGGAGACAGGCAGAAAAAAAGGGGTGGTGATCCTGGTTAGGAAAGGGCTATCTATAACATTTACAGACACACAAATAGATGTACAGGGTAGATACATCATCACTGACTTGCATATATCTTCCAAAACCTATACACTTTGTAATGTCTACGGACCGAATAATCTCTCTCCCCACTTCTGGTCTCAGATACAATCACACCTAACTAAACGTAATGGCTCTCCAATCCTCATGGGAGGAGACTTTAATATGGCCCAATTATCCCCACTTGATAGATTTTTGGAACCCTCGTACTCCACCAATGTAAAACCGAGCTCTCAAAGACAGAAAAGTGAATCCAAAATTATTTTAAGACTCAAGGAGGGCTTGGGACTAATTGATTTATGGAGATTGTGTAACCCAGAGGTTAGAGATTATACTTGCATGTCTAAGTCACATCACACACTGTCCAGGATCGACTATTTCCTTACGTCTCCTGGTCTCACCCCCAACATACCTTCAAGTAGAATACAACCCATCACCATATCGGATCATGCCCCTATCACAATGGTGTTAGATTTCAATCCCTCTGAAAACCTACGCAAAACATGGAGGTTTCCTTCCCACCTTTACAATAATGTAGACTTTCGCCAACAGTTACTCTCATACTGGATAGCCTACAATGCAGAAAATGCCCAACACCACGACAACCCAGATCTCTTTTGGCATGCCTCAAAGGCTGTGCTAAGGGGAAGAATTACAGCATATACTTCGCACCATAAGAAACAGGCTAAGAGGCTCACTGACCAGATGTTAAGGAACCTTACAGAAGCATATAACACATATTTGCAACATCAGACAAATCAAGCGAGGCAACATTATTATGACTTAAAGCAAGAGAGAGACACTCATATCCAAATGGTGGATAATATCCACACATTACATAGGCAGGGAAGATTTTATAGGTATGGGAATAAGGCGGGGAAAATAAAGGCAAACATGGTCAAGGTGGTTGCCCCTAGATCTAACATCCCAGCAATCGCCACGGATAGTGGTCTTTGCAGTGACAACCCTACAATAATGAAAGAGTTTGTGTCATATTACACTAAATTATATACTAAGCAGGATATATCAGAACATAACAAGCAATCATTCTGGCACGATGTCACTATTCCCACCATAACACAGGAACAGTTGGCTACACTCAATGCCCCCATCCAAGCACAAGAAATCGTGAATACCATAAAAAGCATCAAACTAGGGAAAGCGGCAGGGCCCGATGGTCTCCCCGCAGAGTATTACAAAATCCTATGTCCCGAAATAGCGCCTACTTTGGTGAGGCTGTTTTCTGAGTATTTAGCGGGGAACTCTGTACCGGACCCTAGATTAACTGATGCCAATATATGCATCATCCCCAAACCAGATAGAGATTCGACTTTAACATCGTCTTATAGGCCGATTTCTCTATTAAATGGAGACTATAAGTTGATGACCAAAATTCTCGCAAATCGGTTGGCAGAAGTTATGCCCTTGTTGGTCCATCCAGACCAGACGGGCTTTGTCAGACACCGTTCCTCAGTTATTAACCTATGCAAGGCACTGGCAGTTATTGCACACTACCACCAAGCCCAAAATAACAAGACTGAAGCCCCACTATTAGATGTCTGCTTCCTCTCTGTTGACGCCGAAAAGGCATTCGATAGGGTGGAGTGGGATCATCTATACACTACTCTTACAAATTTTGGTATTACAGGCCACTTCTTAGATGTTATATGCAAACTATATGATACACCCTCGGCATCCATCATCATTAATGGTGGTCTTTCCCCCTCTTTTAGGCTAGAAAGGGGCACAAGACAAGGTTGCCCAATGTCCCCACTCCTATTCGACCTTGCCATTGAGCCACTGGCATGCTATATCCGTCAACATTGCGCCGGACTCCGACTCCATACACAATGTTTACACATATCGCTATTTGCTGATGACCTCTTACTATACATTAGTAATCCTGATCTTAATGTTCCTCAAATACTGGAGATAATGTCAAAGTTTGGTACCATTACTGGATACAAAATAAACAAGGACAAATCAGAGGTCACTTGGCTTCAAAATCAGAAGGGATACATCCTTACAGAACACGAGCCTAAAAATCACAAATGGGTCCTTTAAGTACCTGGGGATTCACTTACACGTGGACCCCAAACGTATTTACCACCTCAATATCCCAAAAGTCATAGTCAACTCACAGGACACCATCCGGGGTTGGAGGGGTCTTCCCCTCTCCCTCCATGGTAGAATCCACCTATTGAAAATGGTAATTTTACCGAAAATCTTGTACCCCTTGCAGATGCTCCCTCTTCTGCTTCACAACAGAGACATACAGGCTATCTCTTCTACTTTTGCCTCTTTTGTGTGGAACCAAAAAAAGCATAGGATCAACATAACCAGACTATCCATGCCACTGGAGGCGGGGGGCCTTCGGTTCCCAAACATCCAGTGGTACAATTGGGCAACGTTAACTAAGCTAGTTTTTGGCTGGCTGACTGGATCTGAATACTTTAGCCACGCTGTGGAGGCAGACTGTGCATCACCGCTGAATTTAGCCTACCTCCCACACTCTACTTTGCCTTCTTTGCCCCATCACATCTCTCAGAACATACTGTTTAGAGACCCGCTGAGGGCATGGCACAAATTATGTCGATTCTGGAACATGGATCACAAAGTGACCAAATACTTACCTATACAGGGAAACCCTAGGTTCATACCTGGCTTCACCACTCGAGCCTTTCAGAGATAGAGGTCCTCTGGCCTGACTTCTATTGCGCAATTCATCAATCCTAGCACGCTTCAGGTTCTCCCTTTCCAAGAGCTAAGAGAGGCCTTTGCTATCCCTGCAGATACCATGTTTGCATATTTTCAATGTAGGCACTTTGTTAGGGCACTCATCTCAGATAACCAGCTCACGAATGTAAACTCTAGCGTAGATAGACTAGTTCGCACGATGAAACAGGGATCACACTCCATAACTCGCATATACAACAAAATCACAAATCATTTAGAACAGTCTGTCCTTCAAGCAATACATAACAAATGGCAGGAGACAAGAGACATGCAGATTATGACACAAGAGATAACAGATAGCTTTCAGAGAGTTAGGGCAGCCACCCTTTCAGCTTATTCAAGAGAGGCACACACTAAACTAGTGCATCAAGCATATATTCTCCCCAAATTAAGACTTAGATGGGTCCCTCAGGCAGTAGACAAGTGTAACAAATGCTCCCTTGCATCACCTGACCTCATACATTTGATATGGGACTGTCCCAAACTAAAAAGACTATGGGGTAAAATTAGGTTTTGGCTCCAGAGGGTACTCCAGCAGGAGATAACATTAACTCCCTCCAACATTATTTTCCTGACAGATTCGGGGGTTACACCTCAACATCAGAAATTTCTAAACGCTGTAACTTTGCTCTCTCGGAAACTAATCATGCAATATTGGGTGAAGGATAGGGCCCCGCCCTTCAAGAAACTGTTAGGCGCGTTACACACTCAGGCCCTGTTGGAGCAGGCGGACGTACAGGGAGACCTTGATAGGAGAATAAAAATTTACATTCACAAATGGGAACCATATTTATTGTACATCTCTCCACAAGTGAGACATAAAATACATTATCCCTTTCGTAACTCAATGTTTATCTTGGAGGAAAATCTGCGAGGGAAGTGGTGTCTTTCTCCATCGCTGCCCCCCACGACCCCCTCCCTGCCGACCTGACAACTCATGTCTTGCCCCACAGCAGACCATGCCTCCTTCTGATAAAGGTGCCGGGGAGTTCTCCTGCCCCCCCCCCCCCCGAGTGGAGGGACTTGTTGGGATTGTCAGGATTGTTTAGGCCATACACTTATTGTTTTAAGGTTTGTATTAGTTATTTACTGTTTAATAGAAAAAGGAAAAGAACCAGATTATCGTCTCAGTATGGAGACACCATGCATGGGGAAGGCTCTCTCCCTCAGATTGTGGGGGACGAGAGCTGTCGAATTCCCTTTCTGTATCATACAAATGTAATTTTTGATGTATTGGACATTGTGATTTCCATATTGTGATGAATCTGGATTATAAATAAAGTTTAAAAAAAAAAAACTTTTTTGACTGTTAATCATCAGTCTGCTAGTGCAATTGAATTGCAGTTTCCTGCCTGCCAGCGTGTGTGCCAGGCCCACTAGCCAACTAGTGCCACCAATCATATTTGTTACGACAGTATTGTAAATATTTAAAATAAAAACTTTTTTGACTATGAATTATCAGTTTGCTAGTGCAATTGAATTGCAGTCGCCTGCCTGCCAGCGTGTGTGCCAGGCACACTTGCCAACTAGTGCCACCAATCATATTTGTTATAACAGTATTGTAAATATTTAAAATACAAACTTCTTTGACTGTGCTTCATCAGTCTGCTAGTGCAATTGAATTGCAGTTGCCTGCCTGCCAGCGTGTGTGCCAGGCCCACTTGCCAACTAGTGCCACCAATCATATTTGTTATAACAGTATTGTAAATATTTAAAATAAAAACTTTTTTGACTGTGAAACATCAGTCAGCTAGTGTAATCTATTTGCAGTTGCCTTCCTCCAAGCATGTGTGCCAGGCCCACTTTCCAACTAGTGCCACCAATCATATTTGTTATAACAGTAGTGTAAATATTTAAAAAAATATATTTTTGACTGTGAAACATCAGTCTGCTAGTGTAATCTAACTGAAGTTGCCTGCCTGCCAGCGTGTGTGCCAGGCCCACTTGCCAACTATTGCCACCAATCATATTTGTTATAACAGTTTTGAAAATATTTAAAATAAAAACTTTTTTGACTGTGAATCATCAGTCTGCTAGTGCAATTGAATTGCTGTTGCCTGCCTGCTAGCGTGTGTGCCAGGCCCACTTGCCAACTAGTGCCACCACTCATATTTGTTAGAACAGTAGTATAAATATTTAAAATAAAAACTTTTTTGACTGTGAAACATCAGTCTGCTAGTGTAATCTAATTGAAGTTGCCTGCCTCCCAGCGTGTGTGCCAGGCCCACTTGCCAACTAGTGCCACCAATTATATTTGTTATAACAGTAGTGTAAATAATTAAAAAAAAAAAAACTGTTTTTGACTGTAAAACATCAGTCAGCTAGTGTACATGTTTGAGCGTAAGAAGCCAATTTCCCAATGTCACCCCCTTTCCCAGCACCTGACAGCTGGCTTGTCTGAACTCTTAGCCCACCAGCTTTTACCATACAAGCTGGTCGAGTCAGAGGCATTCAAAAAATTTGCATCTATTGGGACACCGCAGTGGAAGGTACCTGGCCGAAATTTCTTTTCACAAAAAGCAATCCCAAACCTGTACTCAATTGTGTGAAAGGAAGTAATGGCATGTCTGGCACACAACATTGGGGCAAGGGTCCATATAACCACTGATAGCTGGTCTGCATACCATGGTCAGGGCAGAAATATCACCAAAACTGCACATTGGGTAAATCTGCTATTGGGTAAATCTGCTAATGGCTGCCAAGCATGGAATGTGTGGCTCTGCAGAGGAGTTGGTGACACCGCCACAACTTGCAGGCAGGCCTGCTGCTACCTCCTCTACTACTCCTACTCCATCCTCTTCCATAACCTCTTCCTCGGCTGAGTCCTCTTCTGCTGTTGCGTCTTGCTCCAAATCAAGGGCACCCCCCCAGCTCCCCAGGTACTATTCAACATCCCGGATACGACAGTGTCATGCCATCTTGGGGTTGACTTGAAAGAAATCCGAGAGTCACACCGCACCAGCACTCCTGTCCACCCTGAACGCACAGGTGGATCAGTGGCTGACTCCGCACCAACTGGAGATTGGCAAGGTTGTTTCTGACAATGGAAGTAATTTGGTGGCGGCATTGAAATTGGGCAAGTTGACACATGTGCCGTGCATGGCACATGTGTGTAATCTGATTGTACAATGATTTGTGCATAAGTACCCAGGCTTACAGGATGACCTGAAACAGGCCAGGAAGGTTTGTGACCATTTCAGGCATTCCTACACGGCCATGGCGCAGTTGTCCGATATCCAGCGTTGAAATAACCTGCCAGTGAGGCGTTTGATTTGCGACAGCCCGACACATTGGAATTCAACACTCCTAATGTTCGACCGCCTGCTCCAACAAGAAAAAGCTGTTAACGAGTATTTGTATGACCAGGGTGCTAGGACAGCCTCTGGGGAGCTGGGGATTTTTTTGCCAAATTACTGGACGCTCATGCGCAATGCCTGTAGGCTCATGCGTCCTTTTGAGGAGGTGACAAACCTTGTCAGTTGCACCGAAGGCACCATCAGTGACATCATACCATTTGTTTTCTTCCTGGAGCATGCCCTGCGAAGAGTGCTGGATCAGGCCGTAGATGAGTGTGAAGAGGAAGAGTTGTGGTCTCCATCACCACCAGAAACAGCTTTATCAGCATCACTTGCTGGACCTGCAGCAATGCAGGAAGAGGATTGTGAGGAAGAGGAGTCAGAGGAGGAATGTGGCTTTGAGGAGGAGGAGGAAGACCAAGCACAACAGGCATCCCAGGGTGCTCGTTGTTGTCACCTATGTGGTACCCATGGTGTTGTACGTGGCTGGGGGGAAGAAGATACCTTCAGTGACATCAGTGAGGACGAGGACATCATTAGATCGGCATACAACCTTGTGCAAATGGGGTCTTTCATGCTGTCATGCCTGTTGAGGGACCCTCGTATAAAAAAGCTGAAGGAGAACGACCTGTACTGGGTGTCCACGCTACTAGTCCCCCGGTATAAGCATAAAGTGACTGAAATGTTACCAAATTCCCGCAAGTCTGAAAGGATGGAGCATTTCCAAAATAAATTAAAAACTATGCTTTACACAGCGTATAAGGGTGATATCAAAGCATAACAGGAATCTAACAAGGGAAGAGATGAAAGTAATCCTCCTCCTCCCATGACCACAGCGGCAAGGACAGGACACTTTCCTGACGTGTTGTTGATGGAGGACATGAGGACCTTTTTAACTCCTATGCATCGCCAGAGCCTTTCGGGATCCAGCCTAAGAGAAAGACTCAACCGTCAGGTAGCAGACTACCTAGCATTAACTGTGGATCTTGACACTCTGAGGAGCGACTACTGGGTGTGCAGGCTTGACCTGTGGCCTGAGCTATCCCAATTTGCAATCGAACTTCTGGCCTGTCCCGCTTCAAGTGTCCTGTCCGAAAGGACCTTCAGTGCAGCAGGAGGTTTTGTCACTGAGAAGAGAAGTCGCCTAGGTCAAAAAAGTCTTGCTTATCTCACCTTTATTAAAATGAATGAGGGATGGATCCCGAATGGACTGACATTGGGCGATACATTTGAGTAAAAAAGGCCTGATGATGAGATGAGCTGCCTTGGGCTACAAATGGTACACACGCTGCCGTAATTTTTCTTCGAATGCCGGATGACTTGTGTGACTTATCCGCCAACAACTAGTGTTCAATCCGCAAGGTTTTAGGGCACTTCTAACTGTTTTACAAACATATTTTTTTTCTGGCCGATGCTACAGCAGCGGCTGCAACAATACCTAATTTTTCAGGCATTTGGACATGCCTAATTTTTGCTGGCCTCTGGTGCTGCACTGTGGCTACAAAACCCAAACCAAAAAAAAGGCACATAACAGTGATGAATCTGTTAAGAATAGTACTCATTAACACACCACTCATAACTGGTGGCACAGTAGACTGCATGTGCAGTGCCCCAAAATTTAAAGTAGAGGACCGACCAAGCATTTTTTTCCATCTCACGGTTCCGAAAAATTATCTACGGGTTCCTAAAAATGATGCCATACCTGTACTCGATTGTGCAAAAGGATGGCATACGTGGTGTTTCATGCTGTTGTTTCTGTTGAGGGTCAGGGAGTCGGGACCCTTGTATAAAAAGGGTGAAGGAGAATGACCTGTCCTGGGTGTCCAAGCATCTTTTTCCATCTCCTGGTTCCTAAAAAATTTCTCTGGGTTTCTTAAATCGATGCCATACCTGTACTCTATTGTTCAAAAGGATGGCATATGTGGTGTTTCATGCTGTTGTTTCTGTTGAGAGTCCTGTACCCTCATAAAAAAAGGCTGAAGGAGAACGACCTATACTGGGTGTCCAAGCATCTTTTTCCATCTCCCGGTTCCTAAAAATTATCTTCGGTTTTCTAAAATCAATGCCATACCTGTACTCTATTGTGCAAAAGGATGGCATATGTGGTGATTCATGCTGTTGTTTCTGTTGAGGGTCCTGGACCCTCGTATAAAAAGGCTGAAGGAGAACGACCTGTACTGGGTGTCCAAGCATCTTTTTCCATCTCCCGGTTCCTAAAAATTATCTCCGGGTTCCTAAAATCGATGCCATACCTGTACTGGATTGCTCAGAAGGATGGCATATGTGGTGTTTCATGTTGATTTTTCTGTTAAGGGTCCGGGACCCTTGTTTAAAAAGGCTGAAGGAGAACGACCTGTACTGGGTGTCCAAACACCTTTTTCCATCTCCCGGTTCCTAAAAATTATCTCTGGGTTTCTAAAATCAATGCCATACCTGTACTCTATTGTGCAAAAGGATAGCATATGTGGTGTTTCATGCTGTTGTTTCTGTTGAGGGTCCGGGACCCTCGTATAAAAAGGCTGAAGGAGAACGATCTGTACTGGGAGTCCAAGCATCTTTTTCCTTCTTCCAGTTCCTAAAAATGATCTCCGGGTTTCTAAAATCGATGCCATACCTGTACTCTATTGTTCAAAAGGATGGCATATGTGGTGTTTCATGCTGTTGTTTCTGTTGAGGGTCCTGTACCCTCGTATAAAAAGGCTGAAGGAGAACGACCTTTACTGGGTGTCCAAGCATCTTTTTCCATCTCCCGGTTCCTAAAAATTATCTCTGGGTTCCTAAAATCTATGCCATACCTGTACTGGATTGCTCAGAAGGATGGCATATGTGGTGTTTCATGCTGTTGTTTCTGTTGAGGGTCCGGGACCCTTGTATAAAAAGGCTGAAGGAGAACGACCTGTACTGGGTGTCCAAGCATCTTTTTCCATCTCCCGGTACCTAAAAATTATAGAGTACAGGTATGGCATTGATTTTAGAAACCTGAAGATAATTTTAAGGAGCATCTTTTACCTTCTCACGGTTCCTAAAAATGAACGATCTGTACTGGGTGTCCAAGCATCTTTTTCCTTCTCCCAGTTCCTAAAAATGATCTCTGGGTTTCTAAAATCGATGCCATACCTGTACTCTATTGCACAAAAGGATGGCATATGTGGTGTTTCATGCTGTTGTTTCTGTTGAGGGTCCTGTACCCTCGTATAAAAAGGCTGAAGAAGAACAACCTTTACTGGGTGTCCAAGCATCTTTTTCCATCTCCCGGTTCCTTAAAATTATCTTCAGGTTTCTTCAGGTTTCTAAAATCAATGCCATACCTGTACTCTATTGTGCAAAAGGATGGCATATGTGGTGTTTCATGCTGTTGTTTCTGTTGAGGGTCCTGGACCCTCGTATAAAAAGGCTGAAGGAGAACGACCTGTACTTGGTGTCCAAGCATCTTTTTCCATCTCCCGGTTCCTTAAAATTATCTTCAGGTTTCTTCAGGTTTCTAAAATCAATGCCATACCTGTACTCTATTGTGCAAAATGATGGCATATGTGGTGTTTCATGCTGTTGTTTCTGTTGAGGGTCTGGGACCCTCGTATAAAAAGGCTTAAGGAGAACGACCTAAGAATAGTACTACTTAACACAACCTAGTTACCATGGGTACCAGACCGCATGTCTTGTTGTTACATTTTGTCAGGGTAATCATGCAGGCCATATAGACCTCCCCCGATAGGGGGAGTAAAAGGGAATAAAGTGCTAAGAATAATACTACTAAACACAACCTAATTACCATGGGTCCAGACCACATGTTTTATTATTATACTTTGTCATGGTAATCATGCAGGCCATATAGACCTCCCCCAATAGGGGGAGTAAAAGGGATTAAAGTGCTAAGAATTGTACTACTAAACACAACCTAATTATCATGGGTCCCAGGCCGCATATTTTATTATTATACTTTGTCAGGGTAATCATGCAGGCCATATAGACCTCCCCAGATAGGGGGAGTAACAGGTATTAAAGTGCTAAGTATAGTACTACTTAACACAACCTAGTTACCATGGGTACCAGACCGCATGTCTTTTTGTTATATTTTGTCAGGGTAATCATGCAGGCCATATAGACCTCCCCCGATAGGGGGAGTAAAAGGGATTAAAGTGCTAAGAATAGTACTACTAAACACAACCTAATTACCATGGGTCCCAGACCGCATGTTTTATTATTATACTTTGTCAGGGTAATCATGCAGGCCATATAGACCTCCCCCGATATCGGGAATAACAGGTATTTAAGTGCTAAGAACAGTACTACTTAACACAACCTAGTTACCATGGGTCCCAGACTGCATGTCTTGTTGTGATACTTTGTCAGGGTAATCATTCATCAGTTCACCCAAAAACTTTCTCCCCTTTAAATTATTCCCAATGATCCTTTTTACCTGCTAGAGTGTATTAAATTGGTTGCAAGTAGTTCCTTTACTCATATTTCAGCATTTGAAATAGCTGATTTAGCTTGTGGTTTCCCAACCTATACTGAAAGTTTTGATACTTGCGTATATGCTATTGACAAGCCTAAGTAAACACAGCCAGCAGAAGAGATTACACTCTCAGTGGGGGCATGATAGTTAAGTAATAAAATGATAATTTTCCATTGTTCTCTCTATGTATTGAGCTTTGGTGTTCCAGACAAATATAAGATAAGGAAGCAAGTCTGTGTACATGAAAGTGATAACATAATGAGATCTGATATTACCTGAAGCTCAACCCATTGTAATAGGCTGTGGTTTCAAAGCACAAAACCAGCTACATATGGGGGGTCGATCCGATAAAAATCGTTGCCCGCAAAAGTTGGCGACGCCAATATTTGCGCGGGTTTGGTATCCTATATACGGCGTAAGCTAGAAGTTACGCGCGTAGATTTCTGGCGTCGCCCGTAGTTTTTTGGCCCATAGACTGACATACAAAACACGCGCAATTTGCTATCCAATATATGGCATAAGGACTTACACGCACAGATTTCACAAAATCTACTCCATTCTCAGCTCGCCACAAATTGAAGGCGCAGGAACCCTTGCACTGACTTAGAAACCAACTTAACTCTCTGAAGGCCTAACAAATGCATGCTTAACAATATACATAGCAGCAGCTTGTTCACAAATAGTTAACCTCTTAAAAGCATTTATTATTCCTGCCCCTGCAAGTGTGTCAAACCAATCACAAACAGCACAACCTTTCACCTGCAGCCTTAAAACACCTGCAAATGCACACCCTCATTAGCCACCATGTTTCCCTTGCAGTATATTGCATTTAGAGTGAGACAGTGTCGTGGGGCACAAGGGGTGCTGGAACCCCTACAAGCCCCTGTTTTGGATGGTATCCCTGCTGCTGAGGTCCCTGGTCATGGTGCTTTAGCTGTCCCTGCTCCAGCTGCTGCTGCTGCCCTCCCTGCTCCTCCTGCTGTTGTCCCTGTTCCTGGTGCTCCCCATGCTGCTGTTGCTGCAGCTGCCCATAGGCCAGCAGGGCCTATAAGACGAAGGCATCAGCAGAGGGGAAGAGCACCAAGGGTACACAGGATTAGGGTCACCCTGTTTGGGATGACAGAAGTGGAGGTCAGGGAAAAATATCGCTTGACATCTGCAAGCCTCATTAACCTATATGAGGTCTTGAAGGATGATATTGACCCTCAAGCGTATAGGAACCAAGCTCTGACTGGTATGCAGAAGCTGTTGTGTGTTGTACACTTCCTGGCAACTGGCTCATACCAGTCAACAGAGGGGCTTGTGTCTGGCCTAGCGCAGTCTACCTTCTCCAGGATTCTAGGGGAGGTTCTGACTGCTCTAGATAAAAAAGACACAACGATACATTCATTTCCCCCGTACCCCCCAGGAATGGAACCGTCTTAAACAAGGCTTCTATCGACTGGGGGGTATTCCCAATGTCATGGGGGCAATTGATTGCACACATGTGCGTATTGTGGCCCCACATGAGGAGCCACTCCTCTATATTAACAGGAAAGGGTTTCACTCATTGAATTGCCAGATGGTCTGCGATACCAATCTGAAATTCTTACATGTGTATGCAGGCTTCCCGGGGAGTGCACATGATTCCTACATCCTGCGCCAGACCTCCTTATTCATTATGTTTGAAAATGGAACACTCTCGGGAGGATGGCTGCTTGGTGAGTACCTTCATTATGTCTGTATATTTCTACTAAAGGGACACTAAACACAAATTTTAATCTCATGTTTCAGATAGAGAATACAATGTTAAACAGCATTACAATTCACTTCTATTATCTCATTGTATTTATTCTTTAGATATCTTATTTTTAAAAAATAGCAATTCACATATATGAGCCAATCATATGAGGCTTCTATGTGCAGCCACCAATCAGCAGCTATTGAGCATATCTAATATGCTTGTCATCAAAAGTTATCTATAGAATGGAGAAAATGATCTAATCTAAGTAAATTATCAAGCTGCTAACAATTGCAGGTTCTTATTAAATTGACAGTCTAGTATAAATTGCACTTCCATTATTCAGATAGGACTTTTAATTTTAATAAACTATCCAAATTACTTCCATTAACAAAATGTGCACAGTATTTGTATCTTTTATATTTTTGAGTCACCAGCTCCTACTGACCATGTGCAAGAATAAGTGTGTATGCATTTGTGAATGGCTGATGGATGTCACATGGTACAGGGGGAGTTTCAAAATACATAACACTTTAAATTGTAATAAAAACTAACTTTGATATTAGACTAAGTGCTATTGCATTGTCTTGTTATCTAGCATTTTTGGATAATTAAAATCTACTGTGTTGACTGGTCCTTTAAAATAGATTTTTGATCTAGACTAATACTGGCATAAAAGTAGATTGCTTATAATGCACAAATTTAATGTTTTTATTAAATCTATCTTTTATATGAAATTCATGTTGTGTCCCTTTAAAGCACATGATGTACCTGTAGTAATCCAAACACATATGTTACATGACAGGTGACGCAGGGTACGGCTGCAGACCATGGCTATTAACCCCCTTGGTGCACCCCATTACAGAGCCACAACTCAGGTACCAGGAGGCACACATAAGAACAAGGAATGTCATTGAAAGGAGCTTTGGCCTATTAAAAACCAGGTCCAGGTGTCTGGATGTTACAGGCGGAGCATTACAGTATAACCCCAACAAAGTGTGTTCCATTGTCAATGCTTGCTGTATTCTACACAACATTGCTGTGGACACACGTTTGTTGGGGGATATTGACCCAGAGCAGCAGCAGCAGCTGGTTCCTGTACCTGAGGATGTGGACAGGAGGACACTGAGGGGGAATGAAGTGAGGGATTATGTCATCCGGGAATACTTCACCTGTAAGTTACTTATTCATAAGTACAGTAAACCGTAACATTCACATGTATTATGATGTTTGACAGTACCTCACCAACCATTGCATGTGTATATATCATGTCTTGCAGAATTTCAAACTTTGGATTTCCACTGCATGTAAGTGAAACTACTACATCCCAACCCCCTTCCCTTAAAGGGACACTATACCCAAACATATTCTTTCATGATTAAGGATAGAGAATATAATTTGAAAAAACCTTAAAATTTACTTCAATTACCTATTTTCAGTTATTCTTTAGATATACTTTAATGAAGACATAGCAATGCACACAGTGAAACAATCACAGGAGGCATCTATATACAGCTACTAATCAGCAGCTACCAAGCATATCTAGATATGCTTTTCAGCAAAGAATATCAATAGAATGAAGCAACATAAATAATAGAAGCAAATTATTAAGTTGTTTATAATTGTCTGCTCTTTACAAATCATGAAGGAAACAATTTTGCTTTCATGTCCCTTTAACAACCCTAATTACTGTATATTTCTCATTTGTTTCATTCATGTTTAGTTCACTATCATTAAGAATGAGGATAATGGATATTTATACCTTATGTTCACACCTTCTTTAAATACATTATTAGTTATATATACCAACGTGTAAATTTATATTGGATGTGAGGAACCTTGATTTAAATCTTAGAAGTGAATATTACTATATGTACCGTTCAGACATAACTATGTGATGTGGTTTATTGAGCAGGAATATGTCAGAAACATTATAATAATACCTTTTTTGGCCATTTCAACACAGGTATTATTATATGTTTTAACAATATTACTGTACTAAAACACACCTCACATGGATGTGGATGACAATTATATGGTAAATAACAGAGGACAAGATTTTGGATGAAATAGAATAAGATTTATTTTCTTTTAGGCCTCTTAGATGAGGGGGCTGAGGGGCCTGGAGTGGGTCTCCTGCCTCTCCTGGGTTGTGTGGATCCAGTAGGAGTGCTGGTCACAGACGAGATGCTTGAGGCGATGTCCTGCTGGTGGGTGAAATGCTCCACCAACACACCCAACAGTTGGTTCTGTTCCCTCCATCTGTGGTCACTCTGGATTTGCATGTCCGAAATGACTCTCAGCATTTGTGATTGGTTTTGTAACATAGCAGTTACAGATGCTGCCATGTCCCTTTGCAGCTCAATGGATCGCTGTTGTAAACGCTGTTGGCTCCTATGGAACCTGCGTTGGTCCCTCTGCATTCTTTCACAGGTTGACGTTAGACTCTCACAGGTCAATGTTTGCCTCCTCTGTAGGGAAATGTATTCATCACCCATGGCGGAAGTCAGTGGATCCATGGGCTCTTCCCCAGCAGGGACTATAGGCACTGGTTCCATTTCTTGATCCTCAGCTGGGGGTGCAGGCCTCGGAATCTCAGCTGGAGGTGCAGGCCCCGGAATCTCAGCTGGAGGTGCAGGCCCCGGAATCTCAGCTGGAGGTGCAGGCCCCGGAATCTCAGCTGGGGGTGCAGGGCGATGAATTTCAGTTGGTGGAGCTCTTCCAACTGCTGCCGATGGTACAGATGTCCGGATGGACTGATAGTCCCATTGGCTGCTGGTGTGCATCCACTCAGCCTGCTGGTATAATCCTTGAGTGGCATGATATTCTTGTCGGGGGGTAAAGACATCTACCCTTCGGGGCTGGCGTGGCTCCCCCTCCAAGCCAAAGGAATAATCCTCCGGCCAGGGCTCCTGCCAGGTATCCTCCTGTAATGCAGGCGACATAACATTGAGATTCTCAATTGAGGCAGTCCAACCCATGTCATGCCTGGCATACTCCTGCTGGAGTCTCTGGATCGGTGGTTGAGGTGGAGATATACTTTGATCCGGTGTTGGAGGGGGATGCATGGGCGTAGGCACCCTGGTGACTGGAGGTTCTGTGGAGGAGTCAAATGATGAGAGGAATTAGTACAGTCAGATATATATCCATGTGGGCAAACAATGTACATGCTAGGGCCTATCCACATTCTCATGTCAAACTCTATAACATGCATGTGCACATTGAGATTTGTGATATGATGGGTTTTAATATGCAAAGTATACATGTATGTGCTTCATACAATAGTTCTGTGTACATGTCAGTGATGGAGAAAATGTGTTCTTTAAGTGACACTATGGTTGTGATGACTATAGTGTCCATTTACTGAAAAGTCTACATGTGGCTTGTGGCCTGTGTTACTCTGAGACATGTTAGTATTTCACTATTCCACCTCATATCATGATTTTCAATGTGTTAAGTAGCATTAAATGGACATGCAACCCATATTTATTCTTTCATGATTCAGCTAGCCAAGCATGGAATTTTAAACAACTTTTTAATTTACTTCCATTAGCTAATTTGCTTCATTATCTTGATATTCTTAGCTGAAATGCATTTCTAGATAGGCTCATAAGCTGATGATTGGTGGCTGCACATCAATGCCTCGTGTGATTGCCTCACCCATGTGCATTGATATTTAATAAACTAAGATTATGAAAATAATGATGAAAAATAGATAATAGAAGTAAATTGGGATGTTGTTGAAAACTGTATTCTCTATCTGAATAATGAAATAAAATTATTTGGGTTTCATGTCCCTTTAATGTTAAATCTCATTGTATATTTTGTTGTTAGTAAGCAAAATACCATGCTCATTATTGTGTACATAAATGTGTGACAATATAGGATGTTATAACTCAAATACATATAATACTGGTGTGTGGGATGTTACTCACCAGCATGCTGTGCTGATGTTGCAGCCCCTGAGTCACGAGCCCCTGGAAGTCCACGGACTGCTGTGAGGCTCAGGGACCTACGAATGAGCTCCTGCCACTCATTGTATTCCACCTCATAGTGAGGCCCACCTCCTGTTGCCCTCTGGGACATTGCTTCCTGGCCCATCTTCTCCTTGACTCTCCTCTTACAATCATTCCATCTCTTCTTTAGGCCATCCACATTCCTCCTCTGTTGGGACACACCATTGACAGCCTCCACCACCTTCTGCCAAGCATCTTTACGCCTACGGGCAACTCCTTTGCCCTTCTCTTGTCCAAAGAGGGCATTATGGTTCTCCAGGACAGCCTGGACTAGAGCGAGGTTTTCTGCAAAACTGAAGTTAGGACACCTCATACGCTCCTCGTCCTGGGCCGCCTGGCTCCCTCCCTGAGATGTCCCTGGTGTGGGTTCCTCCCTATCCTCTCCCTCCTCCCCCCTTCTATCCCCATGTGCACCCTCTATCCCTCTTCTAAGTGTGCCTGGCCTTGGGGCAACCCCACTCCCATCCTCCCTTCTGGCTCTCCCTCTCCCTACTCCGCTCACTCCCTGACGGGGACCCTGCTGCTCCTCCTGTCCATAATCCTCTCCCTGCAACTCCCCTTCCCTCCTCCCCCCAGCCCTAGCTCTCCCTGACATCCTCACACTACACACACTCACACACTCACACTCACTCCCACTTCAATCACACACAATCACAACCAGACACTCAGCCTTTCAAACTGTAAAAGATAAATAAAATGTGTAAGTTGTTATCAAAAAAAGTGTTGTGTATTTTGTATATGTGTGTATGCAAAATGTGTGCAATATGTAAAAAAGTGACAGTAAATGTACAAGCTTATCAAATCCTCCAAATCCGACCTAACTAAATATTATGCAATGCGCCTCTCTATCTACTCTAATGACTTTCTCCTACTCACAGTAGTGTGCTGTAGCTCCAAGAACCAACCAAACACACTAAAGAAATGGCGGCTGCGCAGGGGTTTAAGTATGAATTTTGAATCTCGTCATTATGTGGCGCATCTCTTAGAACTGGCGTTATTTTTTACGAGTCGTAGGCTAATTTGCATAAAACTACACTTTATTGAGACTTTACGTGAACAAAATACAGGCGCAAGTACTTGCGACGACTAAAATGTGTATTTGCGCACATTTTGCCTGCTCGCCGGTTTTTCATACTTACGCCAGTTTAGCATCTGACGGCGCTGAATATTGGATAGCTCGAGTTGCGAGCTGAAACTGCGGGCGACGCGGGTTACCTCGCTTGCGCCGCAAACTACGATCTATATCGGATCGCGCCCCAGATACACAAATAAACCCGAAAATGCAGTTTCTCAAATATTTTATACTCTGCAGTTGGTATAACAAGTCATTTAAAATACATTTATGGAAAAACAATTTTACAGTGTACTGTCCCTTTAAGCAGATATCAGTGGTGGCACTAATCACAATATATGCTGTGAGCCTCAAACACAGGCTGACAGAGAGGCAAATGCAAATAAAATTACAAATTTTAAAAAAAAAAAAACGACTGAAGTTCTAGCCCTTAAAAGGGCTGAAGTTCTAGCCCTAAAAAGGGATTTTTGGGGTGCTGTCCTTACAGCAGAGATCAGATGAGTCCTTCAGGACCATAGTGGACACTAAATACACTAGCCTAGCTATCTATTTCCCTATAAAATCACGAGCAGCAGCACTAACCCTCCTCTCACTAAGAAAGCAGAATCTTAATGAATCTAAAATGGCTGCTGCCCAGAAGTTGGGATGGTCTGGGAGGGAGCGTCTGCTGCTGATTGGCTCAAATGTGTCTTCAGGCTGTGAGATACAGGGTCAAAGTTTCCTCAATGATGACGAATAGGTGGCGAATCGAACATTGCATATGTTCGCCCGCCGCGGCGAACGCGAACAAGCTATGTTTGCCGGGAACTGTTCTCCGGCGAACTGTTCGCGACATCACTATTGCATAATAATATATTATAATATAATATATATATATATATATATATATATATATATATATACACAGTATGTGTGTATTTTTATTTTTGAAATTATTTCACCATTCTTTTACCTCTCTCCATCCCTTGGCGAACAAACTGTGTTCTGCTACATCAAAATATTCACATTTTAACCATTGACTAATTAGTCTATAGCACCTACTGCTATTTTTTCAGCACTCCAGTTCCTGTGTTTTCATTCATAGTTGAGTCGCTTAGCCTTGTTCATATCTGAGGTATGTTTTTTGTCCTTAAGTCTATCATGAAGACCACTTTTGACCTGACTTCTCAAGACAGTAGATGGGTGTATTAAGTTTCTGCCAATTATGAGCAAATGACACTGCTCTGCATCTTCTGATTGTGAAGGGAAGTAAGCATGATGTGTCTTTCATCTCCTACACTGTTTCCTTGGCTGACCACTGCATCTACAGTCCTCAACATAGCCTGTTTCTTTGTGTTTCTTCCAAAGAGCTTGGACAGCACATCTGGAAACTCTTGTCTACCTTGAAAATTCTGCCTGTGTGGGACCTTGCTGATGCAATATAATGACCTTGTGTCTTCTTGCTGTACTCAGTTTTGCCATGGTGTATGACTTTTACAGTAAATTTTCTTCAGCAACCTCACCTTTGCCTAGATTACGACTGGTGTGCTAACTGTAGCGCAAGTGCAATATCATGTTTTTAGGATCCCTAGAGTGTCTTCAGCCTCTCTTGCCTCACCACTCCTTATGGTATTAAATAGTATTTAATAAAATAAGGACTGATGAGGCTAGAGAGACTGAAGATGCTCTAGGGAGCATAATAAAAACAATATTGCATTTGCGCTACTGTTAGCGCACCACTCATAATCTAGGCACTTGTTAGCAGAATTTGGCTGTTCCTTAACCAGTTTTATTCCATCTGCACAGCTGTTTCTGTTTCAGGTAATTAGTGTGTTTCAACCAACAAATTACATTGATGATCTTTAGCACCTGTTTGGTATAATTGTGTAATCATGCACCTGACAACATGCATATACAATCCCTGACATTGCTGTGGAGCAGGTTAGTCATTTGAAAAAAAGAATGCTTATATGCACTGTTATGATATCTATATTAGTAATTGAATTAGTTTACTGTGCCTTGAAAAATTAAAGAGATATTGTATGTTAAAAATTAACCTTTATTAATATCATTTAAAAAAAGACAGCTTTTATGGATGATAATACTGCCCTGAAGAGTTAAAAACACTCTCACTGTGCTTTGTGGATAAACAGCATATTATTATTATGCTAAAAAAGTAACAGTAGATCTTAGTAGTACTTTGAGCAGTAGATTGTAAATGAGAAATTAACTCAAGAGCTGTTATACAACTCTGTAGCCTCTTGTGCCTATATGGCTCACAATAGTTTTTAAATTATTATACTCATATATGTTATTTGTAATCCATATATAGTAAGTAATATGTATTGGAGCTATAAAATTACTACTTGGGATTTACAATCTAACGGCTAGATTTAGAGTTTTGTCGGTAACGACCCGCGTAGCTAACGCTGGCTTTTTTCTGGCCGCACCTTTAAAATAACTCTGGTATTGAGAGTCCACAGAATGTCAGCGTTAGGCTCCAAAAAAGGAGCGTAGAGCATATTTAACGCAACTGCAACTCTCGATACCAGAGTTGCTTACGGACACGGCCAGCCTCAAAAACATGCTCGTGCATGATTCCCCCATAGGAAACAATGGGGCTGTTTGAGCTGAAAAAAAAACTAACACCTGCAAAAAAGCCACGTTCAGCTCCTAACGCAGCCCCATTGTTTGCTATGGGGAAACACTTCCTACGTCTGCACCTAACACTCTAACATGTACCCCGAGTCTAAACACCCCTAGTCTTACACTTATTAACCCCTAATCTGCCGCCCCCGCTATCGCTGACCCCTGCATATTATTATTAACCCCTAATCTGCCGCTCTGTAAACCGCCGCTACTTACATTATCCCTATGTACCGCTAATCTGCTGCCCCTAACACCGCCGACCCCTATATTATATTTATTAACCCCTAATCTGCCCTCCACAACGTCGTCTCCACCTGCCTACACTTATTAATCCCAAATCTGCCGACCGGACCGCACCGCTATTATAATAAAGTTATTAACCCCTAATCCGCCTCACTAACGCTATAATAAATAGTATTAACCCCTAATCTGCCCTCCCTAACATCGCCGACACCTAACTTCAAACATTAACCCCTAATCTGCCGACTGGAGCTCACCGCTATTCTAATAAATGTATTAACCCTTAAAGCTAAGTCTAACCCTAACACTAACACCCCCCTAACTTAAATATAATTTAAATCTAACGAAATTAATTAACTCTTATTAAATAACTTATTCCTATTTAAAGCTAAATACTTACCTGTAAAATAAATCCTAATATAGCTACAATATAAATTATAATTATATTATAGCTATTTTAGGATTTATATTTATTTTACAGGTAACTTTGTATTTATTTTAACCAGGTACAATAGCTATTAAATAGTTAAGAACTATTTAATAGTTACCTAGTTAAAATAAGTACAAAATTACCTGTAAAATAAATCCTAACCTAAGTTACAATTAAACCTAACACTATACTATCATTATATTAATTAAATAAAATACCTACAATTACCTACAATTAAACCTAAAACTACACTATCAATACATTAATTAAATACAATACCTACAAATAACTACAATGAAATAAACTAACTAAAGTACAAAAAATAAAAAAGAACTAAGTTACAAAAAATAAAAAAATATTTACAAACATTAGAAATATATTACAACAATTTTAAACTAATTACACCTACTCTAAGCCCCCTAATAAAATAACAAAGACCCCCAAAATAAAAAAATGCCCTACCCTATTCTAAATTACTAAAGTTCAAAGCTCTTTTACCTTACCAGCCCTGAACAGGGCCCTTTGCGGGGCATGCCCCAAGAAGTTCAGCTCTTTTGCCTGTAAAAAAAAAAACATACAATACCCCCCCAACATTACAACCCACCACCCACATACCCCTAATCTAACCCAAACCCCCCTTAAATAAACCTAACACTAAGCCCCTGAAGATCTACCTACCTTGAGTCGTCTTCACCCAGCCGAGCCAAATTCTTCATCCAAGCGGAGCAAGAAGAGGTCCTCCATCCGGTAGAAGTCTTCATCCAAGCGGGGCAGAAGAGGTCTTCCATCCGATTGAAGTCTTCATCCAAGCGGGATCTTCTATCGTCATCCATCCGGAGCGGAGCGGCAGCATCCTGAAGACCTCCGACGCGGAACATCCATCCTGGCCGATGACTGAACGACGAATGACGGTTCCTTTAAATGACGTCATCCAAGATGGCATCCCTCGAATTCCGATTGGCTGATAGGATTCTATCAGCCAATCGGAATTAAGGTAGGAATATTCTGATTGGCTGATGGAATCAGCCAATCAGAATCAAGTTCAATCCGACAAAACTCTAAATCTAGCCGTAAGACTGCTAATATGTATAGGTACTAAAAGTATTGGTACAAACGATGGTGGCAGCTTACAAGTGGTGGATAAAATGATCCTACTGTTTTAGGTTATTAATTTGCACCCCCAAACGTGGGAAATAAATCTTAAAACAGTATTGTATCAAGATGTAATGTATTGTATTGAGGCTAGCCACTCCATACAATAACTCTGGTTATGATATTGAATACCACAGTCTTTATCGTAATGCTAGTGAAGTAATACCTTAAGTAATGAACTAAATACTGCAGGATGTGCAATAAATTTACTACAAGGACAAATATTGAGTGATCTCCTGTTGCTACACACTGTTATTTGTTATATTACAT
Source organism: Bombina bombina (assembly GCF_027579735.1). Classification (NCBI taxonomy): domain Eukaryota; kingdom Metazoa; phylum Chordata; class Amphibia; order Anura; family Bombinatoridae; genus Bombina; species Bombina bombina. Next base: position 199,488,902 of record NC_069504.1, read on the forward strand.
ATGTATGATATAAATGCTAGTTACTGCATTGTATATTTCCCCCAAATAAAGAGCTGGTAAATTTATTCAGGTAATATATAGATTATATTGATATATATAAAGCACTGTGTAGCTAAATTTGTTCAAAGTCTTAATTAAAATGCTGGTTGTTTGAAGCGTTTAAATTAACTGTTCAATCCTGTCAGTATAGAAATGACACCTAAGGCTGTGAACTATGTCCACTAAATAAACCCTTTGTCAAACTGATTGCAGAGTATCGAATACCCTATTAAAGTTAAATTGTAATGGATATTATATATATCGTAATGAAATTCAAATACTGAGCATGCCTGCTTTATATTAAGATAACCATGTAATGCATATGACTATGGTTAGCGTTAGTACCAAGCTGAGACGACTAATACTTGTGCTACTTTTTTTATATTAAGCATGCTAGTTTTTTTAAATAAAAACAACTAGTGAGGCAAGTTAAAAATGAGGAGACCCCTGACGCGGCGTTTCACTAACACTTCCTCAGAGGGGTTATGCGGGCCGACTAACATCCGGTGTTATATAGCCGGTGTTTAGCTGGATTCAGAGTCATGATTGGGCTGCGGGTTGCATTGTTCATTGGATAGGGTTCATGTCAATCATCCCAGATGGGATGGGATATTTGCCAAGTGAGTAGCGGAATGGAAACAAAGTTGCAATACTTATATGCAACATGTAACTTACAATATTAGGCGGATACAAAGTTGATTCATTGAAAATGTAAGAATCATGTAAGGTATTGTACTATATCTAGATATTATTAGGTACAATTATATATTTGTAGATAAGAATAGAGGTTAGTTGACAACACAAGACTTTACGCTCAGGTACATTTTCACACCTTACACAATTGATATACAAATATAGTGTACTTCACAGTTTACTTTTCATTCAATCATTTTTGACGTTTATTATGATTTTGGTTCACTCATTAATCTATTCCTTAAAACAATTTTTTGTTTTTTTGGGTCTTATCAGGTTTACCAGCATACAATTCGCTTTAATTTATTTTTCACATTGTCTTTCTTTTTTTGTTTTCCTATTAAGTCAAGTAGGCATTTTATTTCAAATAACCTCTATTTCAATTAATCAACTTTGTATCCGCCTAATATTGTAAGTTACATGTTGCATATAAATATTGCAACTTTGTTTCCATTCCGCTACTCACTTGGCAAATATCCCATCCCATCTGGGATGATTGACATGAACCCTATCCAATGAACAATGCAACCCGCAGCCCAATCATGACTCTGAATCCAGCTAAACACCGTCTATATAACACCGGATGTTAGTCTGCCCGCGTAACCCCTCTGAGAAGCGTTAGTGAAACGCCGCGTCAGGGGTCTCCTCATTTTTAACTTGCCTCACTAGTTGTTATTATTTAAAAAAACTAGCATGCTTAATATAAAAAAAGTAGCATAAGTATTAGTCGTCTCAGCTTGGTACTAACGCTAACCATAGTCATATGAATTACATGGTGATCTTAATATAAAGCAGGCACGCTCAGTATTTGAATTTCATTACGATATATATAATATCCATTACAATTTAACTTTGATAGGGTATTCGATACTCTGCAATCAGTTTGACAAAGGGTTTATTTAGTGGACATAGTTCACAGCCTTAGGTGTCATTTCTATACTGACAGGATTGAACAGTTAATTTAAACGCTTCAAACAACCAGCATTTTAATTAAGACTTTGAACAAATTTAGCTACACAGTGCTTTATATATATCAATATAATCTATATATTACCTGAATAAATTTACCAGCTCTTTATTTGGGGGAAATATACAATGCAGTAACTAGCATTTATATCATTCATATGTAATATAACAAATAACAGTGTGTAGCAACAGGAGATCACTCAATATTTGTCTTTGTAGTAAATTTATTGCACATCCTGCAGTATTTAGTTCATTACTTAAGGTATTACTTCACTAGCATTACGATAAAGACTGTGGTATTCAATATTATAACCAGAGTTATTGTATGGAGTGGCTAGCCTCAATACAATACATTACATCTTGATACAATACTGTTTTAAGATTTATTTCCCACGTTTGGGGGTGCAAATTAATAACCTAAAACAGTAAGATAGTTGTATCCACCACTTGTAAGCTGCCACCATCGTTTGTACCAATACTTTTAGTACCTATACATATTAGCAGTCTTAGGCCTAGATTTGGAGTTTGGCGGTAGCCGTGAAAACCAGCGTTAGAGGCTTTGGAGTCAGTCAAAAAAGGATCTAACGCTCACTTTTCAGCCGCGACTTTTCCATACCGCAGATCCCCTTACGTCAATTTCGTATCCTATCTTTTCAATGGGATCTTTCTAACTCCGGTATTTAGAGTCGTCTCTGATCCAATCAGCCAATCGGATTGAACTTGATTCTGATTGGCTGATTCCATCAGCCAATCAGAATATTCCTACCTTAATTCCGATTGGCTGATAGAATCCTATCAGCCAATCGGAATTCGAGGGACGCCATCTTGGATGACGTCATTTAAAGGAACCGTCATTCGTCGTTCAGTCGTCGGCCAGGATGGATGTTCCGCGTCGGAGGTCTTCAGGATGCTGCCGCTCCGCTCCGGATGGATGACGATAGAAGATCCCGCTTGGATGAAGACTTCAATCGGATGGAAGACTGGCTGCGACGTTGTGGGGGGCAGGTTAGGGGTTAATAAATATAATATAATATAAGGGTCGGCGGTGTTAGGGGCAGCAGATTAGGGGTACATAAGGATAACGTAGGTGGCGGTGCTTTGCGGTCGGCAGATTAGGGGTTAATAAGTGTAGGTAGGTAGCGGCGACGTTGTGGGGGGCAGATTAAGGGTTAATAAATATAATATAGGGGTCGGCGGTGTTAGGGGCAGCAGATTAGGGGTACATAAGGATAACGTAGGTGGCGGTGCTTTGCGGTCGGCAGATTAGGGGTTAATAAGTGTAGGTAGGTAGCGGCGACGTTGTGGGGGGCAGATTAAGGGTTAATAAATATAATATAGGGGTCGGCGGTGTTAGGGGCAGCAGATTAGGGGTACATAAGTATAACGTAGGTGGCGGTCGGCAGATTAGGGGTTAAAAAAATGTAATTGAGTGGCGGTGATGTGGGTGTACTTTAGAGTACAGTAGTTAAGAGCTTTATGAACCGGCGTTAGCCCAGAAAGCTCTTAACTCCTGACTTTTTTCTGCGGCTGGAGTTTTGTTGTTAGATTTCTAACGCTCACTTCAGCCACGACTCTAAATACCGGAGTTAGAAAGATCCCATTGAAAAGATAGGATACGCAATTGACATAAGGGGATCTGCGGTATGGAAAAGTCGCGGCTGGAAAGTGAGCGTTAGACCCTTTTTTTAATGACTCCAAATACCGGCGGTAGCCTAAAACCAGCGTTAGGAGCCTCTAACGCTGGTTTTCACGGCTACCGCCAAACTCCAAATCTAGGCCTTAGATTGTAAAGCCCAAGTAGTAATTTTATAGTTCCAATACATATTACTTACTATATATGGATTACAAATAACATAAATGAGTATAATAATTTAGAAACTATTGTGAACCATACAGGCCCAAGAGGCTACAGAGTTGTATAACAGCTCTTGAGTTAATTTCTCATTTACAATCTACTGCTCAAAGTACTACTAAGATCTACTGTTACTTTTTTAGCATAATAATAATATGCTGTTTATCCACAAAGCACAGTGAGAGTGTTTTTAACTCTTCAGGGCAGTATTATCATCCATAAAAGCTGTCTTTTTTAAAATGATATTAATAAAGGTTAATTTTTAACATACAATATCTCTTTAATTTTTCAAGGCACAGTAACCTAATTCAATTACTAATATAGATATCATAACAGTGCATATAAGCATTCTTTTTTTCAAATGACTAACCTGCCTCCACAGCAGGTGTAGTCATAAATTGTACTAGATTGTATCTTAAATGCTTACGCACTGCTCCTAGAGTGTTTAATAATAATTACTGACATATTCAATAGATTATATTGCAAAACACTTCAGGAGTAACTATAAAGCCCTATTATTACAATAAGGTTCCAATATTCTTTTCTCTGAACAAATCCCTGACATTGGGCAAGTGTGCCTAGAATTGATGATGTTTTGAAGGCAAAAGGGTGGTCACACCAAATATTTGATTTGTATTTTTTTTTTACTGATTTTGCATTTTGTCACTTTATAGTAAACTATTAACATTTAAAATGTTTAAAGCATTTTTACTTTATAGTATTTTGTTCACAGCTACTGTCAATCATAATTTAAGAAACAGTAATCTAGGTAGCTACTTCCTTATCTCTCAACCACCTCAAAAGTAGTGGATTAAAATACCAACAACTGATCTGACCAATGTGATTCACAAGCCCTGCTTTTACATAATTGGCAGCACAAGAGCATGAAATGTATTTGCATGAGCAACTACTTGTGCCATGATAAATGTAGGAGAAAATGCTGCCTGCTTGCCATGACCCCATACCTGCACACATTCATCTGGAGTCTAGGGATACTAAATCTATTTTTATTTTGAAAGGGTACTGATGTATTTAGAGATAATATGTACATATACATCATGTGGAAATTATAATAATAATAATAATAATAATAATAATAATAATAATAATAAAAACCATGATAAAGCAAATTAATTGTCACTGGCAGTGAATTTAAGAAAAAAACAATACAATGTAACAACACAATTCTAGAGATTCTTCCTTTTTGCAAAGCACCAGCCACTCTCAATCTCTCTTTTTAGTAAGTACTGATTTATTTCATAAGCACACCTCTCTATTTTGAAAATTACAGATCAAAATAATACATTGCTCTAAACAACTGCTAAACAAAAATGTCTTTGTTTTAAAGGAACAAAATGGTATTGCTGTTCTTATGAACTAGTGATGTATTTTTATTTGCTTAAAATAAATAAATATAAACTATAAACTTCATGCTTGAATTGATTATTGTATGAAATGGACTAAATTGTACATTTAATGTATTTTATGTAATCACTTCAGATAGATGCATTAAAAATAAAGGTATATGTGGAAAGAAATTTGTCATCCAATTATAACAATAACAATTCAGTAATGTGAAGATATCATGAAATGTGACTGGTTTGGGGAAATTTATTTACATGCAAATTGAGCTAAAATTGACTACTTAATTAATTACATGTAAATTAAATTCATCCAATTTATCTGCAATTATCATGTAGGCACATTTTTACAGACTGGTATGTTAATTTAGTATATGCCTCGGAATATATTTATTTTTTTAATTTCTCATTTCTGTTTTTCCAAGTTATATTTTTCAGCCGCTACGAAAAACACAGATTCAGCATTGCAGTGTGATTTTCAATTAAGGAACACATTTGAGCAATCATTTATAAATAAAAAAAGTTTATTAGATAATTATTGTTGTAAAATTAACAATGGTCTTTATAAAAATAAGTGCAGAATGCCCTCATAATGGTTTAATTTAAAGGATGTATTTCTTATAGTTCTACTATTTATCTAACAGCCATTATCTATCACCCTTAGCAATGTCAATAAAATTCAGATATTAAAAGGAATGTTAACACTTTGAAATTGTAATGTAAAATGTTTAATTATGTACAGTATAACGACTTTACAATATACTTTCATATATGTATCCCCTTTAAGTAAAGTATAAATATTTTATTTGTTCTAAAATTAGCTTCAGGTGAAAGGAAGAGATAAAAACTGGAAAAAATGTATGTTGGCTAACAATGTCTATGATAGACTTGTCTGTATAGGTAACACTGCTTAATTTTTTCCGCCAAATAAGGCAGGCAGTAAGGGAAAATTAGCTACTGAAAAACAATTACAGGAAGGAATGTGTTAATTAAATAAAACATGTTCCATTCAGTGCCTTGTGCCAAGAGCAGAGTTTAAAGAGAGGGTAAACATCTTGTAAGATTTCCAATACATCAACATTTTAGGTTAATTGTACCACTCAAGATCAAAAACTTTAAAGATATTTTCTTCTGAATGATAAAGTACATTTAAGATTATTTCATCTCTTAAGAAGAATTGCACTGGAATCCAGGAGATTTATGAAATTATTTTGCATAGAGAAATATATAAGAAGGTTTAGTACCAGTGGCCTCACAGTAAAAATCAGTATCATTCTTCGCTCAGCTATCTTGGCTCCTGGTAAATGCATTAGCAGCTTTTATTTTTACATCGCAAACCAAATTAAAATATTTGCATCTTAGGCAACAGGCATCCATAAATGAGATTTCTTTGGAAATGATCTTCCAAAAGATTTGTTTATACTTAATCTATATAAAATAATAATAATAATAATAATAATCTTTTCCCATCAATTACATTGCTAATTCCCAAGCTTCTTTGTCCACTTTTTATAGGAAGATTACTTGTTAGTAGAAAAAAATATCTTAAAGGAACACTGAACCCAAATTTTTTCTTTCATGATTCAGATAGAGTATACAATGTTAAGCAACTTTCTAATGTACTACTATTATCATTTTTTCTTGATTCTCTTTCTATCTTTATTTGAAAAAAGAAGGCATCTAAGATTTTTTTGGTTCAGTCTACGGACAGCACTTTTTTATTGGTGAATGAATTTATCCAACAATCAGCAAGAACACCTTGCTAGTGGTGACTGGCTGAGCAGAATATGGCCATATTGTGTGACTAAGATTTGCATGTGAGACAATACCTGATTTTGTCTTATAGTTATTTTGGTCATTTTGGCAGCACTCCCACAATATGTGTGCTGAAATATAAAATGTTTTTGTTAGGTGTGCTTAACCAAACCCCCTTGTTGTATTTCTCAATTTCAAGGGAGACTGACCAAATCAAGGGCTCAAGTCGAGCAGGAACGCATGGGAACGGAGTTCCTGCCCTATTTTTGCAGGAGGAACTAAGTTCCCTCTGAACAGAGAACATAAACACTTCCATAAACACTGCTTTTGCTGGTGGGAGGAGCTGGAGCACAGTCTGGTTAGAGGAATAGGGAGATCCTCTAGTAATGGGCAGTAACAATTCCTACAATACACTAAATGCAAACCTGTTAGTGGTCGTGCTATGCGATCACCCCACACTGTGTGGAACACATGGGGCTTACATTTCTGTATGGCTTGCTCTGGGGTTATTTAGCTCCCTTCAGCAGAAATAGGACTATTGCACCTTAAGTGGGTGAGACTCTGTGACATAGGAGGATTCTCAGGCCCAAAGGCAACCATTCAACCCTTTATTGGATTTTTTTTTCTTTCATTAACCAAAGTGTATAGATTATATGTATATAAATACAGTGTGTGTGTGTGTATATATATATATATATATATATATATATATATATATATATATATATATATATATATATATATATATATATATATATATATAACAATATTAATTGTGAGGGGGGTGCAAGTTGCAAGTCTTGGTGAGTTCCCACAATTTTATTTGTAGGACTTGACCCCTGACCAAATCCCTTTGGTTAAAGCACATTAGTCAGGTGTGTTCCAGACTATGTAATTGAGTTACATATATATATATATAAAGCCAGGGAGTCTCATTCTGCGCAGTCTTGATTTGAGGCATAGTACTGCCGTGTTGGAATTCTATTTTGGTATATTAGAATGTAATGATTCAGCACAGTAAGTCTAAACTTTATAGTGTTAGGACCAGTCTATTTTGGGACACCTTGTAAGTGGTGACTGGCTGAGCAGAACATGGCCATATTGTGTGACTAAGATCCCAACTTTATTTAAATATTTAAAAAATATTAAGCAGGCAATTTTTTGCAGCATTTAAAAATATGTGTAAAAATAAAAATAAGTGGTCTTATGTGTTTGGAAGTGAGCCAATACTTGTTTTTGTCTTATAATTATTTTGGTCATTTTGGCAGCACTCCCACAATATTTAAGAATTTAAAAATATATTAAAAATATGTGTAAAAATAAGTGGTCTTATTTTTTTGGATGTGCGCCAATACTTATTTTTGTCTTAATCAATGGGCCAGCATCTAAACTTACATTCTTGCATTTAAAATAAAGATACTAAGAGAATGAAGAAAATGTGATAAAAGGAGTAAATTAGAAAGTTGCTTAAAATGTCATGCTCTATCTGAATGACTGAAAAAAAAAATGGGTTCAGTGTCCCTTTAAGCTCTGTTTCTATGGATTATATAATACATATTAAAAGACCTGCATCCTCTTTAGAATACCTTATATGTTTGAAAAGATAGAGTTAAATTATTTGTTAGATATCTTAAACAATCTACAAATTAGATTGTGTTCAGTTGACACAAATTTTACACCTAAAGTGAATAGTCAATTAAGCTAGAATTATTAGGTGTGTTCCCATCACTTGATGTTAAAGGGACACTAAAACCAATTTTTTTCTTTTGTCATTCAGATATAACATGCAATTGTAAGCAGCTTTCTAATTTATTCCTATTAGCAATTTTTCTACGTTCTCTTGCTATCTTTATTTGAAAAGAAGGCATTTAAGCTTGTTTTTGTTTAGAACTTTGGACAGCACTTTTTTATTGGTGGATGAATTTATCCACCAATCTGCAAGAACAACCCAGGTTGTTCACCAAAAATGGGCCGGCATCTAAACTTACATTCTTGCACTTCAAATAAAGATAAAAAGAGAATGAAGAAAATTTGATAATAGGAATAAATTAGAAAGATCTTAAAATGTCATGTTCTATCTGAATCACAAAAGAAAAAAATTGGTTTCAGTGTCCCTTTAACCCCTTAATGACCAAGGACGTACGCCACACGTCCTAAAAAAAAAATGCAGTTAATGACCAAGGACGTGTGGAGTACGTCCTTGGTCTGGAAAGCAGCTGGAAACGATCCTGCTCGCTTCCAGCTGCTTTCCGGTTATTGCAGTGATGCCTCGATATCGAGGCATCCTGCAATAACCCCCCTTGGCCATCCGATGCAGAGAGAGCCACTCTGTGGCCCTCTCTGCACCGGACAACGGTGGCCACTATCGTTAGTGGGTGGGAGCAAGTCTGGGAGGCGGTTGGGCGGCCATCGATGTGCCGAGAGGAGTGGAGGGGGCGGGATCGGGAGCGGGACAGACAGGAGTGCACACAGGAGCGCGCGCGTGCACGGGGGGCAGCGGGGGGGCGCGTGCATGGGGAGGAAGCGGGAGGGAACCGCTACACTGCAGAAAAATAAAGCTGTAAAAAGTAAAAAAATAAAGTTTTGAAAGTTATAAATAAACAACTAAGGGATCTGGAAGGGGTGGGGGTTGGTCTTGGGGGGGGGAAGCTACACTACAGAAAAGGGCATTTTTTTTTTAAAAAAGGCACATTTTTTTACTAAACTAAGTACTGGCAGATAGCTGCAAGTACCCGAGATGGCGCCCATTAAGGCAGAGGGGGAGGGTTAGAGAGCTGTTTGGTGGGGGATCAGTGAGGTTGGGGGCTAAGGGGGAATCCTACACAGCAGCATATGTAAATATGCTAAAAAAACACACACAAAAAGCCCAAATATAGCTTTTATTTTAGTACTGGCAGAGTTTCTGCCAGTACTTAAAATGGCGGGGACAATTGTGGGGTGAGGGAGGGAAGAGAGCTGTTTGGGAGAGATCAGGGGGTCTCATGTTTCAGGTGGGAGGCTGAGCTCTACACTAAAGCTAAAATTAACCCTGCAAGCTCTCTTACAAGCTACATAATTAACCCCTTCACTGCTAGCCATAATACACGTGTGAAATGCAGCGGCATTTGGCTGCCTTCTAATTACCAAAAAGCAACGCCAAAGCCATATATGTCTGCTATTTCTGAATAAAGGGGATCCCAGAGAAGCATTTACAACCATTTGTGCCATAATTACACAAGCTGTTTGTAAATAATTTCAGTGAGAAACCTAAAGATTGTGAAAAAGTTTGTGAAATAGGGAACGTTTTTTTTTTTATTTGATCGCATTTGGCGGTGAAATGGTGGCATGAAATGTACCAAAATGGGCTTAGATCAATACTTTGGGTTGTCTACTACACTACACTAAAGCTAAAATTAACCCTACAAGTTCCTACAAGCTACATAATTAACCCCTTCACTGCTGGGCATAATACACGTGTGGTGCGCAGTGGCATTTAGCGGCCTTCTAATTACCAAAAAGCAATGGAAAAGCCATATATGTCTGCTATTTCTGAACAAAGGGGATCCCAGAGAAGCATTTACAACCATTTGTGCCATAATTACACAAGCTGTTTGTAAATGATTTCAGTGAGAAACCTAAAATTGTTAAAAATGTAACGTTTTTTTAATTTGATCGCATTTGGCGGTGAAATGGTGGCATGAAATATACCAAAATTGGCCTAGATCAATACTTGGGGTTGTCTACTACACTACACTAAAGCTAAAATTATCCCTAAAAGCTCCCTACATGCTCTATAATTAACCCCTTCACTGCTGGGCATAATACACATGTAGTGCGCAGTGGCATCTAGCAGCCTTCTAATTACTAAAAAGCAACGCCAAAGCCATATATGTCTGCAATTTCTGAACAAAGGAGATCCCAGAGAAGAATTTACAACCATTTAAGCCATAATTGCACAAACTGTTTGTAAATAATTTCAGTGAGAAACCAATAGTTTGTGAAAAAAATTAGCAAAAAAATGAACTTTTTTTGTATTTAATCGCATTTGGTGGTGAAATGGGGGCATGAAATATACCAAAATGGGCCTAGATGAATACTTTAAGATGTCTACTAAAACAAAAAATATACATGTCAATGGATATTCAGAGATTCCTGAAAGATATTAGTGTTCTAATGTAACTAGCGCTAATTTTGAAAAATAATGGTTTGGAAATAGCAAAGTGCTACTTGTATTTATGGCCCTATAACTTACAAAAAAAAGCAAAGAACATGTAAAAATTGGGTATTTCTAAACTCAGGACAAAATTTAGAAACTATTTAGCATGGGTGTTTTTTGGTGGTTGTAGATGTGTAACAGATTTTTGGGGTCAAAGTTAGAAAAAGTGTGTTTTTTTCAATTTTTTCCTCATATTTTATATTTTTTTTTATAGTAAATTATAAAATATGATAAAAATAATGGTATCTTTAGAAAGTCCATTTAATGGCGAGAAAAACGGTATATAATATGTGTGGGTACAGTAAATGAGTAAGAAAAAAATTACAGCTAAACACAAACACTGCAGAAATGTAAAAATGGCCTTGGTCCCAAAAGGACAGAAAATGGAAAAGTGCTGTGGTCATTAAGGGGTTAAACACAGTGGGCTAAATTCAGAGATGGTTATAAGGTTGCTGAGGGGCCTTATTGTTAAGACAAGATCATGTTCAACATTGCCATCGCTTCACCTACATTTTCCACAGATTTGTTAGTGGGTGTTCATGCCATGCCATTTTTATCTATAGTTACATTTTAAAGGGGCAATCTAGTCAAAATTGATCTTTCATGCTTCAGAAAAAGCATGCAATTTTAAACAACTTTCCAATACACTTTTATCATCAAATTTACTTTGTTCTCTTGTTATTCTTAGTTAAAAGCTAAACCTAGGTAGGGTAATGTATTAATTTCTAAGCCCTTGAAGGCTGCTTCTTATCTCAATGCATTTGACAGTTTGTCACAGCTAGAGGACACTAGTTCATGTGTTTCATATAGATAACATTGTGCTTACGCCTGTGCATTTACTTATAAGAGGGCACTTAAATGAAAGTCTGTCGAAAGAACTGAAATAAGGTGGCAGTCTGCAGAGGCTTAGATACATGGTAATGACAGAGGTAGAACGTATATTACTATAACCATGTTGGTTATGCAAAAGTGGGGAGTGGGTATTAAAGGAATAATCTATCTTTGTATACAATATGAATTCTGGAGTAGACTTAGCCTTTAAAAGTCCAATGCATGTAATCTTGTATATTTAACAAGAAGCTATTGCTAAGTGATCAAAACAATTACAACCACAACATCTTTGGAAACACACTTGAAACATAATAAATGTACATTTTTAAAAGTGTAAAATATGTCTGACTGGATAGGAAAAGGTGTGTTGGAAACCTCTCAGACATAAATGAGAGTTTGCATAAATAAAAAGAGAGAAGTGCTCAACCTGGGAACGAACAATTGCATAATAGCCTGTTCTATGGCCAGTTACCACCCAAGAAGCAGTCTCTTTTTGCTCAACATGTGCTTTTCACAGAGAACTTTCCTGTTTCCATATCAGTCTGATCCTAACTTAACAGTGCAGTCAAGCCCCGAAATACCAGGCAATCCCTCTCTGATTGGATTTTTTCTTGCTTTATTCTGTAAGTTTTTAAAAGCTTTAGTATAATATAGGTCTCCTTCACAGTGATGCTCATTCTGTTTGCTTATGTAAAGTTCTCTATGATATAGGAGTATGGATGCTTGAATGGCCAGAATTAGAGTGAGGATGTTAAGTAATATAGTCTTAGTAAATACTCGGCTCTGTACACAGAAATGAAGCTGGTGCACAGGCTCAGGCTCAGGTACAGGTGCAAGCTGAGGTAAAGATGCAGGCTGAGGTGCAGGCTAAGATAGAGGAGCAGGCTGAGATGCAGGCTGAGGCACAGGCTCAGGTACAGGTGCAAGCTGAGGTACAGATGCAGGCTGAGGTGCATGCTAAGACAGGAGGACCAGTCTGAGAATGCAAGGATGAGGCAAGAGTTCTCAGGTACAGGTGCAAGCTGTAGGTAAGATGCAGGCTGAGGCAGAGGCTCCTCATGGGTACAGGTGCAAGCTGAGGTACAGATGCAGGCTGAGGTGCATGCTATGACAGAGGACCAGGCTGAGATGCAGGCTGAGGCAGAGGATCAGGTACAGGTGCAAGCTGAGGTAAAATATGTAGGCTGAGATCAGGCTAAGATAGAGGAGCAGGCTGAGATGCAGGCTGAGGCACAGGCTCAGGTACAGGTGCAAGCTGAGGTAAAGATGCAGGCTGAGGTGCAGGCTAAGATAGAGGAGCAGGCTGAGATGCAGGCTGAGGCACAGGCTCAGGTACAGGTTCCAAGCTGAGGTACAGATGCAGGCTGAGGTGCATGCTAAGACAGAGGACCAGGCTGAGATGCAGGCTGAGGCAGAGGCTCAGGTACAGGTGCAAGCTGAGGTAAATATGTAGGCTGAGGATCAGGCTAAGATAGAGGAGCAGGCTGAGATGCAGGCTGAGGCACAGGCTCAGGTACAGGTGCAAGCTGAGGTACAGATGCAGGCTGAGGTGCATGCTATGACAGAGGGCCAGGCTGAGATGCAGGCTGAGGCAGAGGCTCAGGTACAGGTGCAAGCTGAGGTAAATATGTAGGCTGAGGATCAGGCTAAGATAGAGGAGCAGGCTGAGATGCAGACTGAGGTACAGGCTCAGGTACAGGCTGAACTAAAGGTGCAGGCTGATATACAGGCTCAGGTATAGGTGTAGGCTGAAATACAGGTTCAGGTAAAGGTGCAGGCTGAAATACAGGCTCAGGTACAGGCTGAGATACAGGCTCAGGTACAGATGCAGGCTGAAATACAGGCTCAGGGACAGGTGCAGGCTGAGATACAGGCTCAGGTACAGGTGCAGGCTGATATATAGGGGCCCATTTATCAAGCTCCGAACGGAGCTTGTGGGCCCGTTTTTCTGGCAAGTCTTCAAACTCGCCAGAAACAGCAGTTATGAAGCAGCGGTCTAAAGACCGCTGCTCCATAACCCTGTCTGCCTGCTCTGATGAGGCGGACAGGAATTGCCGGAAATCAACCCAATCGAGTACAATCGGGTTGATTGACACTTCCCTGCAGGCGGCCTATTGGCAGCAGGGGTGGCATTGCACCAGCAGCTAGGTATCGCGGACCTGATCCGCACAGTCAGATTAGGTCCGCAAGACCTTTAATAAATAGGACCCATAGGCTCATGTAAAGGTGCAGGCTGAGATACAGGCTCAGGTACTCAAGTACAGGTGTAGGCTGAAATACAGGCTCAGGTGCAGGTGCAGGCTGAAATACAGGCTCAGGTGCAGGCTGAAATACAGGCTCAGGTGCAGGCTGAAATACAGGCTCAGGTACAGGTGTAAGCTGAAATACAGGCTCAGGTACAGGTGCAGGCTGAAATACAGGCACAGGTACTGAGCAAAAAAGCAACGTTTCAGGCCCACACTTGGCCAATTGTGGGCCTGAGAAAGGGCCAAGTGTGGGCCTGAAACGTTGCTTTTTTGTATCCCTGTTTGCACAATAAAAAGTCTTTTTGCACCAGCTGGAACATTTTTGTTTCTTTATATCAATGTTAAATGCAGACAGCGTATGCTATAGCGAATCATGTCCACTCAACATTTGTTAAATCTACCACTTAGACTGTGATACAGGTTCAGTTACAGTTACAGGCTGAGATATATGCACAGGTATAGGTTTAGACTGAGATACAGGCTCAGGTACAGGTGCAGACTGAGATACAGGCCTCTAGTTATCAAGCCGTCAACCACAAATATGCTGGAATTCCGCAGCGTATTTGTGGCGAGGCTGATTCGCCTTAGTTATCAAGCCCTACTGCCCGGCAAAAGTAGAATATAGTGACGTAAGCTTCGATCTGCCTGACTCAGTCTGACACAGATCGATGCTTACATCACTCCAGATGTTCCGAATGCAAGTTCGGCACAATCTGACTACTTTTGAAAGTTATTAAACTACTACCAGGTACGCTCGCCACAATTCTGTGCCAGCGTACCTGGATTTCAATCTGCCACCCAGGAGGCGGCGGATCCCATAGGAATCAATGGGAGTCTGACCATAGCAAAAGCTCATGTTCGCTGCTGCCCGATATCCCATTGATTCCTATGGGAGATGTCTGCACCTAACACCCTAACATGTACCCCGAGTCTAAACACCCCTAATCTGTCACCCCCTACACCACCACAACTAAATAAATGTATTACCCCCTAAACCACCGCTCCCGGACCCCGCCGCAATGATAATAAATATGTGAACCCCTAAACCACCGCTCCCGGACCCCGCCGCAACTATAATACATATGTGAACCCATAAACCGCCGCCCCCGGACCCCGCCGCCACCTACATAATACCTATTAATCCCTATCCTGCCCCCTCTATACCGCCGCCACCTATAATAAATTTATTAACGGAGGAGGAGAAGACAAGGGGCGCCAACATAGTGTAAATCAGATATATGTGATGTGATAAAATAATTTGCATAAAATCTACTCACAAATATAGTGGCACCTAGAATGAACTAGGTGCATTCAGGCAGGCTGACATTCAGGACCAGCAGTCAGTACGCTGGAGGTCTCGCCCAGGAGACCTGTGGATAAGTAGATGTAAGTAGAGGGAACAGCAGCTGTGGATGGTGAAGAAAGCCGGTTTCGCCAAAGCAGGAATTCAAACGGCTGTATTGGTATTCCGAAGTGCTGCTCACACAATCAAGCTTGGTCTTCAGGCAAACTGACAGCGTCAGTATCAACGATAAAGCTGGTTAAAAGTCCCACTGGAAAGAAGGTCTGCAAGTAGCAATAATAGAGAAGCAAAAACCGGGTCTGGCTTAAAAACTTATTATTTATTTGCTACGCGTTTCTCAGTCCATGAAGGACCGTTTCATCAGGCATATCAAAATTTATTAACCCCTATCCTGCCCCCCCTACACCACCGCCACCTATAATAAATTTATTAACCCCTATCCTGCCCTCCCTATACCGCCGCCACCTATAATAAATTTATTAAGCCCTATCCTGCCCCCCCTACACTGCCGCCACTATAATAAAATTATTAACCCTTAAACCTAAGTCTAACACTAACCCTAACACACCCCTAACTTAAATCTGAATTAAATAAATCTAAATAATATTACTCGTATTAACTAAATTAATCCTATTTAAAACTAAATACTTACCTATAAAATAAACCCTAAGATAGCTACAATATAACTAATAATTACATTGTAACTAGTTTAGGATTTATTTTAATTTTACAGGCAACTTTGTATATATTTTGACGAGGTACAATAGCTATTAAAAAGTTATTAACTATTTAATAGCTACCTAGTTAAAATAATTACAAAATTACCTGTTAAATAAATCCTAACCTAAGTTACAATTAAACCTAACACTACACTATCATTAAATTAATTAAATAAATAAGCTACCAATACCTACAATTAAATACACTAAACTAAATTAAAAAAAAAAAAAAAAAACACTAAATTACAGAAACTAAAAAATATTACAAGAATTTTAAACTATTTACACCTAATCTAAGCCCCCTAATAAAATACAAAAAACAAAATAATAAAAGACCCTACCCTATTCTACATTACAAAGAAATCAGCTCTTTTACCAGCCCTTAAAAGGGATTTTTGCGGGGCATGCCCCAAAGTAATTAGCTCTTTTGCCTGTAAAAAAAAATACAACCCCCCAACATTAAAACCCACCACCCACATACCCCTTCTCTAACCCATCCAAACCCCCCTTAAATAAACTTAACACTACCCCCCTGAAGATCTCCCTACCTTGAGTCATCTTCACCCAGCCGGGCCGAAGTCTTCATCCGATGGGGCAGAAGAGGACATCCAGACCGGCAGAAGTCTTCATCCTATCCGGGCAGAAGAGGACATCCGGACCGGCAGATATCTTCATCCAAGCGGCATCTTCTATCTTCATCCATCCGACGAGGAGCGGCTCCATCTTCAAGACCTCTGGCGCGGAAGATCCTTCTTCCACGACGACTACCCGACGAATGGCTGGTCCTTTAAATGACGTCATCCAAGATGGCATCCCTCGAATTCCGATTGGCTGATAGGATTCTATCAGCCAATCGGAATTAAGGTAGGAAAAAAGGATGTTCCGTGCCGGAGGTCTTGAAGGTTTATTTAAGGGGGGCGTTGGGTGGGTTAGAGTAGGGGTATGTGGGTGGTGGGTTTTAATGTTGGGGGGTTGTATTTTTTTTACAGGCAAAAGAGCTGATTACTTTAGGGCATGCCCCTCAAAAAGCCCTTTTAAGGGCTGGTAAAAGAGTTGATTACTTTGTAATGTAGAATAGGGTAGGGTCTTTTATTATCTTTTTTTATTTATTTTATTAGGGGGCTTAGATGAGGTGTAATTAGTTTAAAATTCTTGTAATATTTTTTTTATTTTTCTGTAATTTTGTGGGGTTTTTTTGTAATTTAGTTTAGTTTATTTAATTTATTTCATTGTAGGTATTGGTAGCTAATTTATTTAATTAGTTTAATGATAGTGTATTGATAGGTTTAATTGTAACTTAGATTAGGATTTATTTTACAGGTAATTTTGTATTTCTTTTAGCTAGGTAGTTATTAAATAGTTAATACCTATTTAATAGCTATTGTACCTAGTTAAAATAAATACAAAGTTGCCTGTAAAATAAATATAAATCCTAAGATCGCTACAATGCAATTATTAATTACATTGTAGCTATCTTAGGGTTTATTTTACATGGAAGTATTTAGTTGTAATTTGGAATAATTAATTTAATGATAGTGTAGTGTTAGGTTTAATTGTAACGTAGGTTAGAATTTATTTTACAGGTAATTTTGTAATTATTTTAACTAGGTAGCTATTAAATAGTTAATAACTATTTAATAGCTATTGTACCTAGTCAAAATATATAATAAGTTGCCTGTAAAATTAAAATAAATCCTACAATAGTTACAATGCAATTATTAGTTATATTGTAGCTATCTTAGGCCTAGATTTAGAGTTGGGCGGTAGCCGTCAAAACCAGCGTTAGAGGCTCCTAACGCTGGTTTTTACCGCCCGCTGGTATTTGGAGTCAGTCAGGAAAGGGTCTAACGCTCACTTTACAGCCACAACTTTTCCATACCGCAGATCCCCCTACGCCATTTGCGTATCCTATCTTTTCAATGGGATCTTTCTAACGCCGGTATTTAGAGTTTTGGCTGAAGTGAGCGTTAGAAATCTAACGACAAAACTCCAGCCGCAGAAAAAAGTCAGTAGTTAAGAGCTTTCTGGGCTAACGCCGGTTTATAAAGCTCTTAACTACTGTGCTCTAAAGTACACTAACACCCATAAACTACCTATGTACCCCTAAACTGAGGTCCCCCCACATTGCCGCCACTCGATTAAATTTTTTTAACCCCTAATCTGCCGCTCCGTACACTGCCGCCACTTACGTTATCCCTATGTACTCCAAATCTGCTGCCCCTAACACCGCCGACCCCTATATTATATTTATTAACCCCTAATCTGCCGCCCCCAACGTCGCCTCCACCTACCTACAATTATTAACCCCTAATCTGCCGGATCTCACTGCTACTCTAATAAATGTATTAACCCCTAAAGCTAAGTCTAAACCTAACAATAACACCCCCCTAAGTGAAATATAATTTAAATCTAACGAAATAAATTAACTCTTATTAAATAAATTATTCCTATTTAAAGCTATATACTTACCTGTAAAATATACCCTAATATAGCTACAATATAAATTATAATTATATTGTAGCTATTTTAGGATTAATATTTATTTTACAGGTAACTTTGTATTTATTTTAACCAGGTACAATAGCTATTAAATAGTTAAGAACTATTTAATAGCTAAAATAGTTAAAATAATTACAAAATTACATGTAAAATAAATCCTAACCTAAGTTACAATTAAACCTAACACTACACTATCAATAAATTAATTAAATAAACTACCTACAATTATCTACAATTAAACCTAACACTACACTATCAATAAATTAATTAAATACAATACCTACAAATAACTACAATTAAATAAACTAAGTAAAGTACAAAAAATAAAAAAGAACTAAGTTACAAAAAATAAAAAAATATTTACAAACATTAGAAAAATATTACAACAATTTTAAACTAATTACACCTACTCTAAGCCCCCTAATAAAATAACAAAGACCCCCAAAATAAAAAAATGCCCTACCCTATTCTAAATTAAAAAAGTTCAAAGCTCTTTTACCTTACCAGCCCTGAAAAGGGCCATTTGCGGGGCATGCCCCAAATAATTCAGCTCTTTTGCCTATAAAAAAAAACATACAATACCCCCCCCCCAACATTACAACCCCCCACCCACATACCCGTAATCTAACCAAAACCCCCTTAAATAAACCTAACACTAAGCCCCTGAAGATCTTCCTACCTTGTCTTAACCATGTCAGGTATCACTGATCGCTCCAGGATCCGAAATCTTCATCCAAGCCCAAGCGGGGGCTGGCGATCCATAATCTGGCTGAAATCTTCTATCAAGCGGCGGCTGAAGAGGTCCAGAAGAGGCTCCAAAGTCTTCATTCTATCCGGGAAGAAGAGGAGATCCGGACTGGCAACCATCTTGATCCAAGCGGCATCTTCTATCTTCATCCGATGACGAACGGCTCCATGTTGAAGACCTCCAGCGCGGACCCATCTTCTTCTTCCGACGTCCAACTGAAGAATGAAGGTTCCTTTAAGGGACATCATCCAAGATGGCGTCCCTCGAATTCCGATTGGCTGATAGGATTCTATCAGCCAATCGGAATTAAGATAGGAAAATTCTGATTGGCTGATGGAATCAGCCAATCAGATTCAAGTTCAATCCGATTGGCTGATCCAATCAGCCAATCAGATTGAGCTTGCATTCTATTGGCTGTTCCGATCAGCCAATAGAATGCGAGCTCAATCTGGGTTAATAAGCATAAGGTTAGGGGTGTTTAGACTCGGGGTACATGTTAGAGTGTAAGGTGCAGACGTAGGAAGTGTTTCCCCATAGAAAACAATGGGGCTGCGTTAGGAGCTAAACGCTGCTTTTTTTTCAACTCAAATGGCCCCATTGTTTTCTATGGGGGAATCGTGCACGAGCACGTTTTTGAAGCTGGCCGCGTCCGTAAGCAACGCTGGTATTTAGAGTTGCAGTGTCGTTAAATATGCTCTACGCTTCCTTTTTTGGAGCCTAACGCAGCCATTCTGTGAACTCTAAATACCAGCGGTATTTAAAAGGTGCGGGGGAAAAAAAGCATGCGTAGCTAACGCACCCCTTTGGCCGCAGAACTCTAACTCTAGCCGTTAGGGTTTATTTTAAAGGTAAGTATTTAGTTTTAAATAGGATTAATTTAGTTAATAAGAGTAATATTATTTAGATTTATTTAAATAATATTTAAGTGAGGGGGGTGTTAGGGTTAGTTTTAGACTTAGGTTTAGGGGTTAATAATTTTATTATAGTGTAGGCGGTGTGGGGGGGCAGGATAGGGGTTAATACATTTATTATAGGTCGCGGCGGTATAGGTGGGGGCAGGATAGGGATTAATAGGTATTATTTAGTTGGCGGCGGGGTCCGGGAGCGGCGGTTTAGGGGTTAACATATTTATTATAGTTGAGGCGGGGTCTTGGAGCGGCAGTTTAGGGGTTAATAACTTTATTTAGTTGCGGGGGGCTCCGGGGGCGCCGGTATAGGGGGTAGAACAGTATAGTATAGTATGAGTGCTTAGTGACAGGGGTATCAATAAAGCGGTAAAAAAGCCGAAGAGCAGCGAGATTGATGATTGATAACTATCACAGTCCGCTGCTCATCGCCCCGTACTTGGTGCGCAGCTTTTTGACAGATTTATTGATAACTCTGGCGAGTGTATTCTGGTCCACGGCAGCGATGTGAGGCGAGCTTAGGCGAGCGTATTGGGGCCGGCGAAGGCAGGTACGTACGGAGCTTCATAACTAGAGGCCACAGGCTCAGGTAAAGTTGCAGGATGAGTCACTTCCTCAGGGACAGTTGCAGTCTGAGATATATGCACAGGTATAGGCTTAGACTGATATACAGGCTTAGGAACAGGTGCAGGCTGAGATACAGGCACAAGTATAGGTTTAGACTGATATACAGGCTTAGGAACAGGTGCAGGCTGAGATACAGGCACAAGTATAGGTTTAGACTGATAGACAGGCTTAGGAACAGGTGCAGGCTGAGATACAGGCACAAGTATAGGTTTAGACTGATAGACAGGCTTAGGAACAGGTGCAGGCTGAGATACAGGCACAAGTATAGGTTTAGACTGATATACAGGCTTAGGAACAGGTGCAGGCTGAGATACAGGCACAAGTATAGGTTTAGACTGATAGACAGGCTTAGGAACAGGTGCAGGCTGAGATACAGGCACAAGTATAGGTTTAGACTGATAGACAGGCTTAGGAACAGGTGCAGGCTGAGATACAGGCACAAGTATAGGTTTAGACTGATAGACAGGCTTAGGAACAGGTGCAGGCTGAGATACAGGCACAAGTATAGGTTTAGACTGATAGACAGGCTTAGGAACAGGTGCAGGCTGAGATACAGGCACAAGTATAGGTTTAGACTGATATACAGGCTTAGGAACAGGTGCAGGCTGAGATACAGGCACAAGTATAGGTTTAGACTGATAGACAGGCTTAGGAACAGGTGCAGGCTGAGATACAGGCACAAGTATAGGTTTAGACTGATAGACAGGCTTAGGAACAGGTGCAGGCTGAGATACAGGCACAAGTATAGGTTTAGACTGATAGACAGGCTTAGGAACAGGTGCAGGCTGAGATACAGGCACAAGTATAGGTTTAGACTGATAGACAGGCTTAGGAACAGGTGCAGGCTGAGATACAGGCACAAGTATAGGTTTAGACTGATAGACAGGCTTAGGAACAGGTGCAGGCTGAGATACAGGCACAAGTATAGGTTTAGACTGATAGACAGGCTTAGGTAAAGTTGCAGGCTGAGTTACATCCTCAGTGACAGTTACAGGCTGAGATATATGCACAGGTGTAGGATTAGACTGAGATACAGGCTCACGTACAGGTATAGACTGAGGTAACTAAGTTATTTTATTTTATACTTAATGTATTAGCTATAACAGCATGCTTTATAAATGATCTGCATACAAATATTTAAATCATTTTGGTTGTGCAATATTTAGGGTTTTTAACCAGGGTAAACCCATTGAAAGCCAATTAAGTATGCTTGTCATATATTATTGCTTTCAAGGATTCCAAAACTTTATTATAGTCGGCACAACATGACCATCCTTTTCCAATCACAAACGTTTATATTGATAAACTTACCTACTTTTACAGCAAAACGATTGTTAATAATACTATAAAATTATATTTTATAATTCCATGGTGACATCATTTAATCCAACCCTCTTTTATGGGCCGTTCACTAGCAAACTCCATTGCCAATCCTAATGCGATCTCTTGCATATCATTAACTGATGATTTCGTCACTTGGCGTATGCGCATTGCGACATTCTGTCTCATGCATGCACATATACTATCTCTGTTACCACACTTACCCTTAGAATGCTTTTGGAATAATGCTTGATGCTGGATTGATGCTGTGTGACATATACCATGACGAGTCAGGAATATCGCGCATGTGCAAAACAACATTTGTCTGCCATTTTCAAATCCTAGGTTATCGGTCATGATTGGAGGATGATAAAGACTAGCCGGGGGTGGGTTCGGAAAACAATTTATTTTTAAAGTAAGACATATAACAAAGGTAAGTAATTGTAAACGCAAAGCCAATTATAAATATAGGTAAAATATATTCATCTTGCAATTGGAGATTAGTTTTTATCACTATTTAGTGTCCCTTTAAGCAATTAGGGATAGATAAAAAAATTAGCTTCTGCCTTTATTTAAGCAATCACTGTGTAGCATTTTGCATGTGGACATAGATTATAGAAAAAGGCAATATGGAGTGACATTCTCCATTTAGTTAGAGTCTGATACTTTAAAATAAAAAAATAAACTATTGTGTTTTAGCAGTGCTCTGAATTCAACATGTGAGTACCCTACCGTACCAGTAATAAGTGCTAGGACTTGTAAATGTCTATTTTAATGGATTAATTACAATGTAAGAACACATTCCTCTCTTTTATTTCTCTTTCTTCTGTGATTAAGATTCTGTTTGAAATACTCCTCAGACTAACCTAAGTTGCAAATATTTAAAAATGTATTTGCTTGATTTTATACTTCCATTTTAATGTTGGGCATACTACAATTAGCAACAGCATGCAAGCTAAAAAAAAAAAAAGAAAACAGTATGAAATAGTTTAAATTTGCATATAGCATTTAAAGAGTCAATACTGACATCTTATCTCCTGGGGGGGGGGGGGGGGTGGCTGTAACAGTGCCTACATGCTATGGGCCCTGATTACAAGCAGCAGGCTAGTTAGCGCTTTTCACTCAGATAACACTGCCAGAAGTAAATACTGTAGTTTACAAAGTATCCAGCACCTAGGAACAATCAGTGTGCAAGCTACATGGGTTCTGCACAATACCCCAGGAAAAGCAGTAAAAAGGAGAAAATAGCCGCACCATCAAGGTTCAAAATGTCAAAGGTTCTTTATTAAGCCAGACTACAATTCAACAATGTTTTGGACCCATGTCCTTAGTCATGACTAAGGACATGGGTCTGAAACGTTATTGCTGAATTGCAGTCTGGCTTAATAAAGAACCTTTGACATTTTGAACCGTGGTGGTGCAGATTTTTTCTCCATTTTACTGCCAGAAGTAAAGATTTTTCATGTTTGGGTTAGCATGTGTATTACAAGTTGAAAGGTAAATTTTTGCACTTAAGAAAAACTTGATGAACGCTAACTTAAGGACTTCAGATATCACTGCTGCACTAACTACTTCTCACCTCTGTCTTCAATGGAGTGCGCTGAAGTAAAAAAAGTAACAAAAATATATTGTACACTAACATCATCAGGTATATATATATATATATATATATATATATATATAATTATAATATATTTATGAAGCGCCATTATATTCCGCAGCGCTGTCCATGGATACAGTTCATTTAAATAAAGCAATAATATAAAACGTGTAAGAGACAGGACAACATTTACAAACACAAATTCAGGGCCCTATTCCTGTGGGAGCTTACAATCTAGAAGGGTGGGAGGTTGAGAAACAGGAGGTGAGGACTGCAAGATTGAGAAAGATGTTAATCTAGTGTTAGATGAGGGAAATGTTGTTAGGTAAGAGAAATATTATTGAGTTGGGTGGTAGGCTTCTCTGAACAGAAACGTCTTCAGAGAGCATTTAAAGGAAGAAAGATTAGGGCAAAGCCTGACAGCACGAGGGAGAGTGTTCCAGAGGGTAGGTGCTGCATGACAAGAGTCCTGCAGGCTAGCATGAGAAGAGGTGATCGTCGCAGATGCAAGGAGCAGGTCATTGTTGGATCTTAGTGGGCGGGCTGGAGTATACTTGTTGATTAGAGAGGATAGGTAGAGGGGAGAGGAGTTGGTGAGCGCTTTGTATGCAAGGTTGAGAATTTTGAATTTAATTCTGCTGTGAATGGGGAGCCAATGAAGGTACTCGCAGAGAGGTGCAGCAGATACAGAGTGACAGGAAAGGTGGATCAGCCTGGCAGAGGCATTTAGGATGGATTGAAGGGGGGAGAGGCTGGAAAGAGAAAAGCCAGTAATTAGTTTATTCCAGTAGTCAAGTCGGAAATAACAAGGGAGTGGATTATTTGCTTTGTGGTGTTAGTGCACAGAAAAGGTTGAATCTTGGAAATATTGTGTAGATGGTTGCGGCAGGATGTAGAAAGTGATTGGATATGGGGGACGAATGATAGATTTGAGTCAAGTTTAACTCTGAGGCAGCAGAATTGGGGCAATGGGAAATGGTGATGCCGTCAACAGGGATAGAGGAGTCACAGGTCAGCATAGAGCTCAAGGGTGGGATAAGATGGAGCTCAGTCTTGGACATGTTAATCTTTAGGTGGTGAGAGGCCATCCAGGAAGAAATACCAGATAAGAAGTCACTGACATTAGAAAGGACAGAGGGGCCCTACAATAGGATGAGAGACTTTTTCACCATTTGTTTGTTGTTCTTCATAGTTCAGTTCACGCTTGTTATAACCATCAATGTTATAATGTTAACCATGATTTATTGTTCATATTGTTGTACTTTTTATGCACCTTTTTATTCTCCTGCAGGTATTCTATCTGTCACACAGACTGTACCCTACCATAACAGGTCCACATCTACTATACTGTCTCATCTTGTCAAAACATCAACCACCACTACACCATGACGTCCAAAGACACCATTGACCAGACAAGAACACTAACCCTCCATAAGCAAAATGCAAAGGGACTGAACTCTCCACACAAAAGATCAAAAGCCTTACTTGACCTATCCAAAAGACAGGCCGATATCTTGTTTCTACAAGAAACCCACTTCAGACGCAATAGGGAACCCAAGTACTTTGGTAAGACCTACACCACACACTACCACAGTTCTAATACTTCTAAGAGCGGTGGGGTCAGCATTTTAATTCACAAATCGCTCCCCTTTACCTTGTTACATGCAGCGAAAGACTCAGATGGCAGGTTCCTCGCCCTAGTGGGACTGCTTTTTGGCAGGCCAATCACATTAATCAACATTTACGCCCCAAACACTAATCAAACCCCCTTCTTCAAATATATACTTAATAGAATAGTCGACATCGCAAAGGGCCCCACTTTCTTCGCTGGCGACTTCAATGTACCATTGCAACCCATAAAGGATAGCTCTAACCCCAATGTTACTATCTCCAAAAAAATCACAAACACACTTTGGGTAGGACTACGAAACCTTAACCTACACGACACTTGGCGTTTCATCCACCCGGACACTAGGGATTATACTTTCTTTTCACATCCCAACAAGACGTACAGTCGCTTAGACTATATCTTTTCCAACCAGGCATCTTTAACCTTGGTTAAAAGATGTGATATCTCCCCCACATCATGGTCCGACCACTCCGCAGTAAAACTCAAAATCTCTTGGCCAAATACACCCGTAACACCATACATATGGAAACTAGATAATAACTTACTAAACGACCCAGCCACCATAACAAAGATTAGCTCCACCATACAGGAATACTTCCACCTAAATACACTCTCGGTAGACAATAAATACACGATCTGGGAAGCACATAAGTGCGTGATCAGAGGGGAGCTAATTAAACTTAAAAATCAATACCAGAAGTCGCAGAGACAATTATATAAAGAGCTCTCAGACACGTTTGCCCGCCTAGATTTAGCCCATAAGTTGTCCCCAACTGATCCGCTAATAACTGCTAATCTACAAGATGCCAGACAAGCTTTAGATAACTTTCTTCAAATTGAATACCAGTCACTTAGGACAAAAACCAACAGCATGTTCTTTCATGAGAGCAATAGATCAGGAAAGCTTCTAGCCAGGGCCTTAAAAAAAAAGAGACTAAAAGCATACATAAACGAAATTAAGCGACCCCACCCTCCCGCTACTCTCACTACCATTACCGACATCTTACAATCTTTCCATGACTATTATTCAAAACTCTATAACATCAACAAAAATTCCACACCAAATGGGCCCTCCCCGGAACTACTCTCTTACCTGGTGCAAGCACAGTTACCTAAAATAACACCTGAGCAAACTCGACATCTTAACAGCCCTATTTCCCAATCCGAAATACTTGTGGCTATTAAATCACTTGACAACGGGAAGAGCCCCGGCCCAGACGGCTTCACAGGGAAATATTATCACACCTTCTCCTCCCTACTCCTACCCCATCTCACTCTGCTTTTTAACAAAGTATCAGAAACTAACCCTTTCCCTCAATCAATGCTAGAAGCACAAGTTGCAGTGTTACCGAAACCAGGCAAACCCCCCACCACAC
Organism: Bombina bombina; assembly: GCF_027579735.1. NCBI lineage: Eukaryota > Metazoa > Chordata > Amphibia > Anura > Bombinatoridae > Bombina > Bombina bombina. The sequence continues at coordinate 199,515,567 of NC_069504.1, forward strand.
CTGCCAATTTCCGCCCAATATCCCTTTTAAACACAGACATCAAGTTATACGCCAAGATACTTGCCACCCGTATCAATAACATACTGCCGCCAATCGTACACATTAACCAAGCTGGATTCACCCCCCTTAGAGAAACCAAAGACAACACCACCAAAATCCTTCTTTTAATGGAATACGCTGCCACTAATGGCATACCCTCCGCATTCATCTCCATGGATGCGGAAAAAGCCTTTGATAGGCTGGATTGGCTTTTTTTACAGACGACCCTAAAACAATTTGGCTTTGAACAATCGTTCATAGGAAAAATATTCTCCCTCTACAACCACCCCCAGGCAAAAATCAAACTAAATGATACACTCTCCCAACCATTCGACATCACAAACGGCACACGACAGGGATGCCCTCTCTCCCCTATTTTGTTTGTCCTCGCCATGGAGGTCCTTGCCTCCTACATCAGGCACAATGAGGCTATACATGGAATCAAAATAGCACACCAAGAGTACAAAGTCACTCTGTACGCTGACGATCTCTTTCTCACCATCACACAACCCGAATTGTCACTTCCATCACTTATGCAAACCCTCCACACTTATGGCACCCTCTCCAACTTTAAAATCAACATTATAAAATCAGAATTATTGCCCATAGGGCTACGCGAGAACGACCTGGATGCAATACGATCAATAGCCCACTTTCGCCTTCAATGCCAATCCATCAAGTATCTAGGTGTCCACATCTCCCCGCACTTACAGGTCATACTCGACTTAAATTTCAAAGCCATTTTTAACACAACAACTGCTTTACTTAGATCTTGGAGCAACAAGCCTATCTCTTGGCTGGGTAGGATCAATTCAGTGAAGATGACCCTCCTTCCCAAGTTATTATACCTCTTTCAAACCCTACCAATTCCCACCCCAAACCCCCTAATCCATAAACTTCAAAAATCTATTATCTCCTACATCTGGCAACATAAGAGACCTAGAATAGCCACTACCACATTATACCGCCCCAAGGAACTAGGCGGCCTAGGGATCCCAAACTTAATGCAATACAGACTAGCCTCCTTCTACTCCCGAATTATCCACTGGAGTAGACACTCAGAGCATAAAGAATGGGTGCTCCTCGAGCACTTACTATCCTCCACCACCCACCTGAACAGCAAATGCTGGCTACCATCCAATAAACGAAACCTACCAATACACCTCCCAACTATAACCAAAGAGACATTCAAGATGTGGGACTCACACATTAAACGCCAAAACCACATATCAACAATACCCTCCCCACTAACCCCCCTCTACGACAATCCCGACCTCCCTGTTAAACTCCTCCCACAAGTAACCTAAACCCCCTATATATCCAAGGACTTCCCTTGCCACGCAATAATTATAAACGGGAAACCCAAGACTCTACCCGAAATCATATCAACACTAGGGACCACACAATTAAACTGGTTCCAACACCAACAGCTTTCAGACTTCCTTACTAAACACCCCAAGAAAACCCAACTCACACGCCCTTTAACCAGCTTCGAAAGCAGCTGCATTAACGAAACATTGAATAAAGGCTTTCTTTCATTCACACATCGACTACTCATGCAACCGTATCAACTCTCCCTCCCCTCTTATATACAAAAGTGGGAAAAAGAGATCGGCTCCACTCAAACTCATAAAGATTGGCTGCAGATCGTTCACTATATGACAAAATCTTCATCCTCCATTTATATAATGGAGATGAACGTCAAACTTCTGTACAGATGTTATTACACCCCATACCGACTACACATGCCATTCTCCCCGAGCTCTCACCAAACTGTTGGAGGGGCTGCAACGACATAGGCACCCCAACACATATATGGTGGACATGTCCTGTCGCCCAAGAGTACTGGAAATCAATCAAAGTAGAATTTGAAATTCTCTTATCAACAAATCTTGAACTAAATATCTGGTTTTTCCTTTTTAACAAGTTCACTAAAATAAAATGTAAACTAAGACTGGCATTACTAACTATTATGACAAACTCGGCAAAACGATTGATACCAAAGCACTGGAAAAACCATAGCCTCCCGTCAGTCTCAATTTGGAAAGAAACTACCTCTCAGTCCCTCAAACTAGAAAAACACCACTATAACCGCAATAAACAGACAGACGACTACCACTCCATTTGCTTCCTATGGGAAGAATACCTCAATCACACACAACCCCCACATACCACATAAGGAACCCTACAATACCTTTCCTTTACATACCTACCTTTACATTCCATTGCTTGCAAACGACAATGGACCTTTCAGCCCCAACCGACTCTCCACCTATCTTCTCGACCTTACAACCCTTCTCTTTTCTACCTGCAGGAATCATGCAACCAGACTATATTTTATACAGTTAAATACCTAATTAGATACTTTCTTTTATTTAACCAATAATTACTCTCACCGTTGTTGACCCATAAAGGGTATCTTATTTACTATAAAAGAAAAAAAAAAAAGAAAAAAGGGAATTACCTTTCTCTCTGTATGTCAATTAAACTTTCTTTGTTATTCCCTTGTAACTTATAGAATTGCCAAAACAAAACAAAAGACTGATGCATATGTACCATTTTGCAAATTCTCATGTTTGTATTATTTATACGTTTTTCAATAAAGCATTTAAAATCAAAAAAAAAAAAAAAAGAAAGGACAGAGGGAGAGAGAGCTGGGGTGGAGAGGTAGATCTGGGTGTCATCAGCATAGAGGTGATATTTGAAGCCATAACAGTTGATAAGTTTACCCAGTGAAGAAGTATAAATGGAGAAGAGTAGAGGACCCAGAACAGATCATTGAGATACTCCAACAGACAGAGGCATTGGAGAGGAGGAGTCGCCCAGCAAATGACACAGAAAAAGACCTGTGAGAAAGTTAAAAATGAATCCAGGAAAGAGCAGTGTCACAGAGGCCAAAAGAGCTAAGGGTCTGTAGGAGGAGGGGTGGTCAACTGTGTTAAAGGCAGCTGAGAGGTCAAGTAAGATGAGTATAGAGTAGTGGACAATATTTTTAGCAGAGAGAAGATCGTTAGTAACCTTGGTAAGGGCAGTCTCAGTTGAGTGTTTGGGGTGGAATCCGGATTGCAAGGGGTCAAGCAGGGAGTTGGTGGACAGGAAGTGGGTTAGGCGATTGTAAACTAGTTTTTCAAGGAGTTTTGATGTTAGTGGAAGCAGTGATATGGGGCGGTAGCTTTCAGGGGAATTAGGGTTGAGGAAGGGTTTTTTTGAGTATGGGAGTGACTTTTGCATGTTTGAAAGAAGATGGGAATGAGCCGGTAGAGAGAGATAGGTTGAAGATGTGGGTAAGGAAGAAACTTTATTCACAGTGGCTGGATGGAAGATACAGAGGGAGTAACTGGACCTGTTGATGGAATATTGCAGGTTGGTGTTGGGATGTTGCTTTGGATAGTATGTGTACTATAGATATATATATATATATATATATATATATATATTAGTAAAGGAAAAAACTTGCACTCACTGGAACTTTTCAATAAATCTTTAATGTGATGTGACCATGACGTTTCGGGGATAATGTATCCCCTTCCTCAGACCCTTCTGAGGAAAAGGAAGGGGATACATTATCCCTGAAACGTCCCGGTCACATCACAGTAAAGATTTATTGAAAAGTTCCAGTGAGTGCAAGTTTTTCTTTACTAATATTGATACCTACTAGCACCCTGGCAATCGACCTGAAAGTGAGAATGCACATCTCTGCTATTATATATATATATATATATATATATATATATATATATATATATATATATAAATATACCAAAGATACCAGCAGATCATTGACATTGATGGCAAAAATAACCAGCTGAATTTTATGACTACCTATGTACCAACATGTGATACTCTGGCTAAATCTGTACGGCAACATTGGCCTGTGGGCGAAACAGACACGACATTACCATTCCAACGGATGAGAGCCCCCAGAATTTTTTATCGCAGAGCTAACAACTTACCTGATTTACTAACCTGCAATAGCATGCAAAGGGGATCATCTTTCCAGCATCCACATAGAAATAAACGTTGAGCTGTCAAAAGGAGAATCTTATCAACCAGTGGCACATCACTTTATCAACCATAATCACACAGGCCTAGATTTAGAGTTTGGCGTTAGCCATGAAAACCAGCGTTAGAGGCTCCTAACGCTGGTTTTAGGCTACCGCCGGTATTTGGAGTCACTGAAAATAGGGTCTAACGCTCACTTTCCAGCCGCGACTTTTCCATACCGCAGATCCCCTTACGTCAATTGCGTATCCTATCTTTTTAATGGGATTTCTCTAACTCCGGTATTTAGAGTCGTTTCTGAAGTGAGCGTTAGACATCTAACGACAAAACTCCAGCCGCAGGAAAAAAGTCAGTAGTTAAGAGCTTTCTGGGCTAACGCCGGTTTATAAAGCTCTTAACTACTGTGCTCTAAAGTACACTAACATCCATAAACTACCTATGTACCCCTAAACCGAGGTCCCCCCACATCGCCGACACTCGAAAAAAAATTTTTTAACCCCTAATCTGCCGACCGCCACCTACGTTATCCTTATGTACCCCTAATCTGCTGCCCCTAACACCGCCGACCCCTGTATTATATTTATTAACCCCTAATCTGCCCCCCTCAACGTCGCTTCCACCTGCCTACACTTATTAACCCCTAATCTGCTGACCGCAAAGCACCGCCACCTACGTTATCCTTATGTACCCCTAATCTGCTGCCCCTAACATCGCCGACCCCTATATTATATTTATTAACCCCTAATCTGCCCCCCACAACGTCGCCTCCACCTGCCTACACTTCTTAACCCCTAATCTGCCGACCGGACCTGAGCGCTACTATAATAAAGTTATTAACCCCTAATCCGCCTCACTAACCCTATCATAATTAGTATTAACCCCTAATCTGCCCTCCCTAACATCGCCGACACCTAACTTTAATTATTAACCCCTAATCTGCCGACCGAATCTCGCCGCTATTCTAATAAATGTATTAACCCCTAAAGCTAAGTCTAACCCTAATACTAACACCCCCCTAAGTTAAATACAATTTAAATCTAACGAAATTAATTATCTCTTATTAAATAAATTATTCCTATTTAAAGCTAAATACTTACCTGTAAAATAAATCCTAATATAGCTACAATATAAATTATAATTATATTATAGCTATTTTAGGATTTATATTTATTTTACAGGTAACTTTGTATTTATTTTAACCAGGTACAATAGCTATTAAATAGTTAAGAACTATTTAATAGCTAAAATAGTTAAAATTATTACAAATTTACCTGTAAAATAAATCCTAACCTAAGTTACAAATAAACCTAACACTAGACTATCAATAAATTAATTAAATAAACTACCTACAATTACCTACAATTAACCTAACACTACACTATCAATAAATTAATTAAATACAATTGCTACAAAGAAATACAATTAAATAAACTAGCTAAAGTACAAAAAATAAAAAAGAACTAAGTTACAAAAAATAAAAAAATATTTACAAACATAAGAAAAATATTACAACAATTTTAAACTAATTACACCTACTCTAAGCCCCCTAATAAAATAACAAAGCCCCCCAAAATAAAAAAATGCCCTACCCTATTCTAAATTACTAAAGTGCAAAGCTCTTTTACCTTACCAGCCCTGAACAGGGCCCTTTGCGGGGCATGCCCCAAGAAATACAGCTCTTTTGCCTGTAAAAAAAACACATACAATACCCCCCCCAACATTACAACCCACCACCCACATGCCCCTAATCTAACCCAAACCCCCCTTAAATAAACCTAACACTAAGCCCCTGAAGATCATCCTACCTTGTCTTCACCATACCAGATTCACCGATCGGTCCAGAAGAGCTCCTCCGATGTCCTGATCCAAGCCCAAGCTGGGGGCTGAAGAGGTCCATGATCCGGCTGAAGTCTTCATCCAAGCGGGCCAGAAGAGGTCTTCCATCCGATTGAAGTCTTCATCCAAGCGGCATCCATCCGGAGCGAAGCGGCAGCATCCTGAAGACCTCCACCGCGGAACATCCATCCTAGCCGATGACTGAACGACGAATGACGGTTCCTTTAAATGACGTCATCCAAGATGGCGTCCCTCAAATTCCGATTGGCTGATAGGATTGAGCTTGCATTCTATTGGCTGTTCCGATCAGCCAATAGAAAGCGAGCTCAATCTGATTGGCTGATCGGATCAGCCAATCGGATTGAACTTGATTCTGATTGGCTGATTCCATCAGCAAATCAGAATATTCCTACCTTAATTCCGATTGGCTGATATATATATATATATGTGTGGATCGAAAGAGAATATTCTCAAAAGTACATAGGCGCACTGCTAAACAATTATGAATACTGTAATAATAATAAACAAAGTTCAAAAACCAATCAGTTGGTACAGTTTAGTTCTTTCCCAGTAAAGTTCTGGTATAGGGTAAGTGATAGCGCTTACCAGAGCCAACCTCAATCCTATGAGGTAAGTGATCAGCAATGGAGTATAGATGATCCCTTTGGAACTGTGTGCTCTCGTGGAAATCTTTTGGTATCTGTTGCTCCTTGTCAATGGAGATCCTGGACTCTCTTGTGTTTGCAAGAATGATTCTTTGGTTCTCTCTATGGTATTTGCTGAAGTACTGCAGGTTATTCCAGGAACTTGTTGATGAAATGGAAATCTTGGACTCTCAATGGATTCCTTCTTCTTTCAGAAGCCTGGATGTCCAATATTCTCATAGATGGATAGAAAAAGAGAAAAACAACATAGAGTAGTACTGCAAAATAATATACGCAGAAACTAAATGTATGTCCTGGTGTAGAGTAAGTATATTGCGCTTACCAGAGTAAACCTCAATCCTATGAGGTAAGTGATCAGCAAGGTGTTAGAGATGGTGTTTTTGATGTTTCGAGCAAAACCTGGTCTCTTTTCATCAGAGGGAATGGCAATCCTGGACTCTCTAATTGGAGTAGGAACGGTCCTTTGGTTCACTCGTTGTTGATATTATACAAGAGTGTCTTGAGTAACTTATACCGGAATGAAATCCTGGGCTCTCTATGTATTTATTCTCTCTTTTGTTATTGGGATGTCGCTTGTCCTCATGAGAGATTAGTTATAGAAGACAAGAAGCAGAGACATAGACATAGTGTGATACCGTAAAATATGAGTAGCTGTTTATTACAGATAAATAATAAATACTAAAAAAGTGTTGACATTAAAAACCTTTTTTGACTTGGTATGAGGTTAAAAAGCAATGGCATAGAAATACCCTGACAAACACTCTATGTTCCGGGATAAGCTGCAAATGAATGTGTTTTAGAACAGCAAAAAATGGTTGTTCAGCTGTACTATCATGCTGCTAAAACAAAGGGTGACAGAGATAAGCAGCAGTAGGTAAATCTGTAAGATTCAACAATGGCAGATACCATATAATTCCTGATACAGTACCGGTGGTAGGTGAAAGAAATGAGGAATAAATGAATGTGGATGCCGATTCTAGCAGGACCTGTCAGCCCACTGTGGTAAGTAATCCTGCGTTTCGAAGTAATAACGATACTTCTTCTTCAGAGGAAAAAAGTGTTCAGAACACTTTTTTCCTCTGAAGAAGAAGTATCGTTATTACTTCGAAACGCAGGATTACTTACCACAGTGGGCTGACAGGTCCTGCTAGAATCGGCATCCACATTCATTTATTCCTCATTTCTTTCACCTACCACCGGTACTGTATCAGGAATTATATGGTATCTGCCATTGTTGAATCTTACAGATTTACCTACTGCTGCTTATCTCTGTCACCCTTTGTTTTAGCAGCATGATAGTACAGCTGAACAACCATTTTTTGCTGTTCTAAAACACATTCATTTGCAGCTTATCCCGGAACATAGAGTGTTTGTCAGGGTATTTCTATGCCATTGCTTTTTAACCTCATACCAAGTCAAAAAAGGTTTTTAATGTCAACACTTTTTTAGTATTTATTATTTATCTGTAATAAACAGCTACTCATATTTTACGGTATCACACTATGTCTATGTCTCTGCTTCTTGTCTTCTATAACTAATCTCTCATGAGGACAAGCGACATCCCAATAACAAAAGAGAGAATAAATACATAGAGAGCCCAGGATTTCATTCCGGTATAAGTTACTCAAGACACTCTTGTATAATATCAACAACGAGTGAACCAAAGGACCGTTCCTACTCCAATTAGAGAGTCCAGGATTGCCATTCCCTCTGATGAAAAGAGACCAGGTTTTGCTCGAAACATCAAAAACACCATCTCTAACACCTTGCTGATCACTTACCTCATAGGATTGAGGTTTACTCTGGTAAGCGCAATATACTTACTCTACACCAGGACATACATTTAGTTTCTGCGTATATTATTTTGCAGTACTACTCTATGTTGTTTTTCTCTTTTTCTATCCATCTATGAGAATATTGGACATCCAGGCTTCTGAAAGAAGAAGGAATCCATTGAGAGTCCAAGATTTCCATTTCATCAACAAGTTCCTGGAATAACCTGCAGTACTTCAGCAAATACCATAGAGAGAACCAAAGAATCATTCTTGCAAACACAAGAGAGTCCAGGATCTCCATTGACAAGGAGCAACAGATACCAAAAGATTTCCACGAGAGCACACAGTTCCAAAGGGATCATCTATACTCCATTGCTGATCACTTACCTCATAGGATTAAGGTTGGCTCTGGTAAGCGCTATCACTTACCCTATACCAGAACTTTACTGGGAAAGAACTAAACTGTACCAACTGATTGGTTTTTGAACTTTGTTTATTATTATTACAGTATTCATAATTGTTTAGCAGTGCGCCTATGTACTTTTGAGAATATTCTCTTTCGATCCACACTCCATTCAGTGACACGGGTACACTGACTCACACTTTAGGCTGCACGCTTAGTTCCTATACTTATTTTTACATACAAGTTTAGTTGCACTTCTGACCAAACAAGTGAGTGCTGTCCAACAATAACAAAATCACCACATCCTTACTAGGTATTTCTCCTACCTTAGTTTTAGCGCTGGTGACCCCCCTTTCTTCCACATATATATATATATATATATATATATATATATATATATATATATATATCAAAATAACAAGAGTATTGCATTGAGGAATGATATTTTTTTATTGGACTAACTATACATTTATAAGATGACAAGCTTTCAGAAGAATTTCTTCATTTTTCAAGTCTGAAGCAATAGCAATTTTATAAAATTTACAGATTATATCTTAAAACACAGGCTAAAAAGACATCTTATAAATGTATAGTTAGTCCAATAAAAAAGTATCATTGCTCAATGCAATACACTTGTTATTTTGATATCTAAATCTCTCGACTAATATGGCTACTCCAATCAATTTATATATATATATATATATATATATATATATATATATATATATGGAAAAGTATAGAAGGAGACAGGCACACAGGGGCACACTTCGTGTAATACGTTCACAAACAGTACATAAATAACAGTGGGGGAATTATCCACGCTCACCTGGTGTACCCTCAAGTAGTGAGGTACTAAAAATGCACTTCTATGGTTATACTCTGTTCCTTTGCTCCCTTCTCGTTTGTCCACTATCCTCCAGTGTTAGGTGTATCTCCAGTGGGTCACCGTTGTCTGTTTTCAGTGGTATAGGGAGCAAGGGGATATTATATGTATAGATGTGTGTGTCTAATCTATATCTCTCAATTGACCACACTGTACAATATAATATAGCAGAGTTTTAAAACCATAGATTTATTTTAAATGGTATAAAAAGACACCCTTGTCTTGTTAAAATACAGGTATACAATTATATTAATACAAAAAGACAAACATGTATATACACAATAATAATGAGCCGTAGTGCTGACAGGTTGCTAGATCCTTATACAAAAGGTCCATTTCCAAGTTCATGCACTAAAGTGCTCCACAAATGTTAAAAGGTAGAAAATCAAAGATATACAATTAAGGAGCACCAAAGGTTTAAATCGGAGCTTTCAGGCTGATTGTGTAGCGTAGCAACCGATTACCTTATGCAGCTCCGTGTATGTTGTGCACTCAAAGCGTGCAAATGTGACGTGTGGCGGGGGCGGAGGCTAACGCGTTTCGTAACCAATGGGTTACTTCATCAGAGGTGTGGGCCGCCCCCCAACCTAGCTCTATAAATGCGTGGGGCTGTGGCTGATTGGCCAAATACTAGCCCCTCAGTCGCCATTTTGTTTATGGGCAGGTGACAGTAATGTAATGTACTACTAAACCCAGTGTTATTGATTCTCTTTTTTGAGTCATATATTTTAGGAGAAACCAATATAATATTGTTTCCTAGTCTGCAATCAACTTGCATGTGCTTATTTACCATTTCAATTGCGACTATAACAAATTCGAGTGTCTGGTTAGAAATGATACTTAGGAGAACAAGGTGTATAAAAACAAACACAATGAACTTTACACAATGTGTTGTTAATACCATTCTAAATGGAATGTTGTTTAGAATGGGTACAGAATTGCTGAGATACGTTATATATACTCATATTGTTTCTGCCTCATATTTGTTGAGGAAAAAAGGATACTTAAAAGAACAAGGTATATCAAAAAACACCATGAACATTATATAATATTAAAAATAAAATTCTAAATGGAACAAATTTTTAAAACTTACACGAAGAAAAGTACAGTATTACAGAGATATATTATATATACTCCCTTATTGTTTTTATATATTTAAAACTATAAAAACATCAATTAACTGTCTCCAAATATTTAAAATACATATATGGGAAATAGATGAAAGGGGACCATGTTAGTGTTTAAAAGGAACTCCCCACATGATATATCATTGATTACAGAAAGGCTGCTAGGTCAATATCTCTATTTAACCCATTGGGTTCTAGCGTTCCCAGTTTGTGGATCTAAACTGTTTTTTTTTTTTTCGTAGTTCCAGAAGTCTACTACCTTCTCTATTACCTTTATGTACTTGTTCTATAGCCTTAATGAAAAATGCATCTTTATTTTTATTATGAATATTCATAAAGTGGTTTATAAGAAGATTTTTGAGGGTTCCTGCTTCTATATTTTTCATGTGTTCCAGACAGCGGATTTTTAAACCCCGTGTCGTACGTCCAATATACCTTTTTGGGGTGCTGCATGTACACTCCAGCATATAGACTACATGATCAGATCTGCAGTTTAGTAGACCTTTAATCGGATATTTTTCTCCATATTTTCCACAGTCTATAAATTTATTAAAATTTTTATTTTTATGTGTATGTGCACAACACACGCAATTTTTTCTTGCACATTTAAAAAAAACCTGTATATTGGTAATCTGACCTTTAAGTTGTTTCTCTGTTTTTTTAGTTTTTTGAATGTCACTAGGTGCTAAGAAATTTTTTAGATTTTTGTTTTTCTTGTATGTAACATACGGTCTGTTACCTATGGTGTCTTTTAATATGGGGTCATTTTTTAAAATTGACCAGTTTTTCTGTTAAATGTTCTTAATCTTCCAATGGCCCTCATTGAACGTTGTTACAAAATTAATTTTAGTGTCTCTTTTCTGTTTCACCCTTGCTGTATCGGATGTTACAGATGGTAGTATTTGTATTTGTTGATTATTGCCATGTACTAGTGTTTCTCTGTTAAGTTTAATTGCTTTATCATAAGCCTTTTGAATAGTTTTAGTTGGATAGTGTTTTTCTGTAAACTTGTCTTTGAGATTTTTTGCCTATATTTCAAAATTACTCATATCTGAGCAATTTCGCCTAAGTCTCTGAAACTGCCCGAATGGAATATTTTCTATCCATTTTGGATGATGGCTGCTGCGTGCATCTAAATAACCATTAGTGTCGGTGGGTTTTCTATATAGCTTGCTGCATATGTTCCCATTTGATACGTATAGGGTGACATCTAGAAAGTCAATGGATGAGATTTCTATTCTTTGTGTAAAGGTGAGATTCATGCAGTTGGCATTTAGCTCTTGTACATATGTATCCCATATATTAATCTCTCCATCCCAAATGACTAGGATGTCATCTATGAAACGATGCCAAAATACAACATTTTTGTTTTTAAATTCAGAATTACTGTAAACCATCTCATCCTCAAATATACCCATATATAAGTTAGCAAAGTTGGGTGCAAACTTTGTACCCATGGCTGTTCCTGTGCTTTGCAGGTAATATGTGCCTTCAAATTTGAAATAATTATTCTGTAGGATATATCTAATGGATTCTAATAGAAAGTTCCTCTGCTCAGGGGCAATCTGATTCACATTGTCTAGTGATCTCTTGATAGCACTTATCCCTTGATCGTGGGGAATAGATGTATACAATGCTGTTACATCGAGCGTAGCCCATTTGTAAGTGGGCTTCTATTCTAGTCCTTCTGTAATTTGGAGGAGATGGGGGGTGTCTCTAAGGTATGATTTGAGATTAAGTACCATAGGTTTTAAAAACTGATCCACATATTCAGATACTCTAGATGTTATTGAGTCTATACCTGAAATAATGGGCCTTCCAGGTGGTTTGGTCAGGCTCTTGTGGATCTTTGGTAGGTAATAAAATATTGCCATTTTAGGTTCATCATTTGAGAGATATTTTCTCTCTCTTTCTGTAAGTACTCTATTTTGGTAGCCAGAATTTATGTGTTCCATATAAGTTCTCAAAAACAGGGGTGTAGGGTCACTTCTCAGGGTTACATATGTCTTACTATCAGAGAGTTGGTGAGTAGCTTCCTCTAAATAGTCTTTCCTGTCTAAAATGACTATGCCTCCTCCCTTGTCAGCCTCCCGTATCACAATCTGTTCATTATCCATTAGTGTTTTTAACACCTTTTTCTCTCTTATACTCATGTTATGTTTCTGGACTTTGTAGTTACTGCAGAGTTCCATACAGTCTTGAATGACCTTATCCTTAAACATAGTTATATATTTTCCCTGTGATTGAACAGGGAAAAAAATGGACTTGGGTCTTAGGCCACTATTAATAATACTTAGTTCATTTGAGTCAAATTCTGATCCCAAATAGTTATTGAATCTATTTGTGAGTGATGGTTATTCACATTCTCTAGATCCATTAAGGCTTCCAGTGTTTCTAAGTCTGATTGTGTGAGGCTAACCGAATTTTGTGTCTTTTTATTTTTTTCAAAGTGTCTAACTAGTGTTAGTTTATGTATGAATTTATTTATATCAATAAATAATTCAAATGGATCTGGTTTTTGTGTGGGCGCAAATGACAAACCTTTTTTTAATAGGTTTGTTTCGTCTAGACTTAGATTGTGCGTGGACAAATTGAAGATTTTTATGGTTTCTTCTTTTACTGTCTCATCTCTCTGCATCTTTTTAAGTTGGAATTTTCTACCAGCTCTACATCCTCTTCTTCTTCCATATGTCTTTTTCCCCTTCTTCCTTCTACATGTGTTTGTGGTTGTCTCCATTCTAGTGGTATGTGTTCTTGTGGTGGGGGTCTTACTTCTCTCTGTACCTCTACAGCTCTTGGTTTGTCTGTCAGATGTCTGTCGTAAAAACCCTTATCATTATAGCTATTTCTATTTCTAGAATAGGTATATGGCTGTTGTTCCCAATTAGGGTTTTGGTTTGCCCTTGTATCATTCCACCCATGGTTACTATATGAATCCTGATTGTTCCTGTTAGATCTATAATTCGAATTATAATTATAATTGTGGTTATAGTGTCTTCTACCTCCCCTAGAATATTCTCTACCTCTAGAGTGATAATCTATTGCTTCTCTATTTTCTCTTTCAGTTGTATGAGAATCATTTCTATGGTTCGGGTTTTGATGATAGTTCTCTGTTTGTAGTGTAACCCCTATTAAGTCTTGGAGTATACTCTCTAGAGGGGAAATTGAATTTAATGTTTGTTTGTTTGGGGGTTCTTAAACCCGTTTTCTTGGATTCCTTAAGATGATTATTCCTGATTACATCATTGTATAGAGTGTTTGTTGTTGTAAGTGGAGTGTTGGGTGTCTCATTACCCCCAGGTGTGTTTGGTGTGAATGGTACATCAGTCTCAATTTCGATATTTCCTGTTTGTTCACTAGCTTTATTTTGTAAGTCTCGTTCCAACTTTTTCTTCTTTTTGAGTTTTAAATCTCTTTCTAATTTGCTCATTCTTTCCCTTATGTCCCTATCTAATTTGTCATAATATGTGTCTCCCTTAAAGGGTAACAGTAAAGTGCGTAATGTGTGTAGTTCTGCAGTAACCTTATCCAGGTTCGCCTCTCTAAATCTGATTATAATTCGCATCAATTTATTTGAACTCTCTTCCAAAACTGTTTCCCACTCTGTAATGAGTTCTATGTCTGTACTGTTAAATATGGCTGTTTTTGTTAACATCAGACCCTTGGGTATTACCCCTGCTTTCAGATAAGTTTCTAGTCCTATTATATCGCACCAGTTTTTAATCTGTATTTTACTTAATTTTTCCACTTGTTTGAATAGTTCTCTAGGGTTGACTGGTTTCTGTGCATTACTGGTACTAGTATCCCCTTGTAAATCTACAGACAAGGTTCTTTTTTTGCTATTTGGATCAAAATAAATTCCAAAATTGCATGTGGAGGATTCTTCAGCTTGCTCACCTATTATCTACTTATTGTGAGAGTTGTCAATGGGGGCTAGCATGGAGCCCCCAACAGGGTGCAAATATTGGGCTAAATTACAAGTAGAGTGCTATTTTAACTTGCATCAATAAAGGGGCAAATTTGCCAGTTTGCGGGGGCATGTTGATTAGCCAGGGAGCATCTTTTTTTTAATTTTAAATAACTGCATGAAGCATTTCTAAGGGGTTAACATTAGGGGATGTGGACACTGAAAACGGTACTGAAAAGTGCTGTTACATAGCGGTCTAAGGGGACAGTGTTTTATACTGCAAATATATATGTATATGATTATATACTGTATGTATATATTTATGTGTTAATATGTGGAAGTGGATATTTTTTTTTTTTTTTTTAAGTTATTTTTATTTGAAGTTTGTTGCAAGGCATACAAGTAATATTCAACAATAAAACACAGTAATAGTAAGAAATACAACATAGTACCACATATTTCCAATATACACTACAAATTCCAGACAGTAGGTACAAACATAAGGGACGTAACTGAGATGTCTGATGGTCCTTACACCTCCCTAATGTCACACGAGGTCACTTTTGGGCCTCACTAGGGAATAACTGTACTTTGGGAGGTTAACTTTGACAAAGGAGACCACTTTTGGATCTCAAGTGACAAACCTCATTTTTTAATCTTTAGTATAAACATCATACATTTGTATCTCAAGACCCCCATTTTATATGTAAAAGCTAAGATGAAGCATACCCCCACAACTAGGGTGCATGTAGGGGGATATATGATCAGGGCCCATCCAAGACCCGACATGGTTTTGCAATGATATACATTAGAATGTCAAAAGTTTGGAGTCAAAGCTTCTATATTATTAGCTTAAAACCGGAAGGAGTGCTGAAAGATGGTTGGGTTCTAGGATTTTTTGCGGAAGTAAAGGGCTTAATTAGCTAATTATATTACCCGAAATGTCAGTTCCTATTAAACTAGTACTGTAAAAATAACAGCATACTATATAATTAATGTGTTAAATATAATGTCTCAAGCGACCCTATCAGAATTATATCTCGCACACACCAGAATTACCTTATGTACAATAGATTACAAAAACTGCTTAGGTCCGAGAGGATGGAAATACCAATGATGACAATGACATGGGAGTGGGAAACAAAAGGAAGATGAAAAGAAGAGAGTTAAAATGCTTAATTATGATTAGAATTCAAGGGTTACTTCAGAGATAAAGGAGCTCTAGCATCTAGTTATGTTTCCTGAAGGGTAGGATCATACTGTACTGAATCTGTAATAATAGCTGCCAGCTATGTATCTAGCACTCAAACTTAAAACCACAGTGAGACCTGAATGTAAACTGATGTGTCACTATTTGGAAATATGAGAAATACCTCAGCATGCCACACTACCCGGCCGCTGGCAGTGTGAGGGAACGCCAAGTCATCTCCATAGGAGTGTGTCAATACTAAACCTTGTCGGCTCACTGTGGACAGCTTACTGAGCAGAGGTGATAGGGATAGTTAGCGGAATATGTACAATCCTCCTTACCATGAACTTCAGTACAACGTTAGTGTAAAGATATATATTAAACCTGGTCCAGGCAAAATGAGTGCATGCGTAGCTGCATACCTAAGCTTTGATAGATAATAGTATGAGATACAAAACAAATACAGGGTGAGCATAAGACCACATTATCACTAGTTTAGTACTATACATTAATATTGCATATAGGAACTGTCAGGGAGTATATCCAACCATGTGTACCTTAATCCTAGTAAAGAAGCAGTAGCTAAAGCATAATAAACTCTTGGTTTAGTTTAAGCTAGAAATAGTTATTAGCGTCCATCTTGTCACAGACTGAAAGACCTGATCTCCATGTCCATTATTTACTTTATCCGATATCCATCTTTATATATTCAAGGGAAGCGAACTTCTGGGGGGCCAGGAAGGGTTCCTGCAAGATCAGGTTCTCTCGGGGTAGCAATGTCCTCACGGTAAATGGCCAACAAGTAGAAAGTTCCCCTCTAGTGCTGCACGCCATAATAGCACATAGGAGCCGCGACTCCTAAACACACTCTGTAAATGTTTAGTCAACATGGGTACAGGACCTTCAATATCAGCTGCTGTGGGATTAGTTAATAGGGGCAAGTGTGGAAGGCAGAATGGGTTTGGAAACCGGGGCATCAGTAACTGTTACAACATTAGAGTCCTCACCCAATGCCGGATCTTACGCTGGTAGCACAAAGCCGAGTACCTGCAAATTGCAGGGTCATCATGTAGAAGGCAGTGACCATGAGTGGGCAAGCCATAGCAGTGCTGTTAGCAGGGGTCAGTACCCCGCTGACCCGCCGGGTCCATGAGCTGTAAGTTGTACCGGAACCTCCCATAACTCCGTTCAGCAGTTGATGCTTCTCAGGGAGACCGGATACGGCATGTGAATCTCTTGAATATAGTTGCACTTCACCGGGTGTCATGCCATCCTCTATCTCGCTCTCCTCATTTACCCACACAGGCCGCTTCTCTATGAATCCGGCCTCAAATTTGGCCAGCAGACCATTGAACCTCTCAAGGATCCGCTGTTCTTACTCCGCGAATAAAGACCATACTGTGGCGCAGATATTTTCCTCCATAGCAGACAGAAATGGCGGTTCGTTGCTGCCCCAGGTGTAATATGCAGAATTTGCCACCTTATGAGTTCCAATCTGGGATATGACAGACGCCCCTACTATTCACAATAGTAGTTGGATGAGCAGCTGGCAGTGTTTTAGGGGAAAAATCAGGAAAATGTGGTATAATATAGAATAAAGTCAGGAGCCTCTTTGATATGCGTCTTGCTGCACTTGCTGCTGGCTCCGCCCCCCGGAAGTGGATATTTTTATACTTATATATTTTAAATTTGCTACCCAACACTGCACGACTTATGCCCTGTGATGTGCTAGGTTCTTTGCCTTGGCTGACAGTATCAGAACAAGGCTCCCATTGGAACCCATAAGAGCAAAGCTTCCAGGCAATGCAAATGTGATTTAGTGTTCACATTGCGCTCAACTTGTAATACCAGCGCACATTTACTTACACCATTATTACTGATTGGAACGCAAATATTGCGCTAGCAAAAGTGCAATTTTGCGCTCCACTTGTAATCTAGGCCATTGTGTTTAGGAGCCATTTTAGAAACTAAACTTCCAGTAAACTTTCCTGCAAGCTTTTAGAAATTTGCAGAAAAAGAACAACGGTTATGTTTTTGATACTATGATTGCCTTTTTTAATTTTTATTATCAATAACCACCTATCTGTATTTACTTGTTACTTTTAATAAACAAAGTTTAAACTAAATATTTAAACTCAGTAATGTATGTATTACATTCATTTTAAGATGCCACTCTTAAATATCAAGAATTAAGTCATAAAACAGGTCTTGAACGTGACCCCATGGATAGTAACCAATCACATATTACCATAACCTGCACACTGTAACAATAGTGTACAATGAAACACTCGTTCCCATATGAGTCTGCTGTTTTTAATGCTACTCTAATCACTTTATTTTATAGCAACCAATTTAGATCAAATTTAATATTTCTCGAGGGACT
The DNA here is from genome assembly GCF_027579735.1 of Bombina bombina. Classification (NCBI taxonomy): domain Eukaryota; kingdom Metazoa; phylum Chordata; class Amphibia; order Anura; family Bombinatoridae; genus Bombina; species Bombina bombina. The sequence continues at coordinate 199,533,776 of NC_069504.1, forward strand.
GATAAAAAACATTACAAATTAAAAGGAAATATGTTCTGTACTCTGTGATGTATTTACAGAGCTGTTTTACAAACTTGCACATTATGGCTCTATGAAAGGATTTAGTTGCAGTTCCAGCTAAAATTATTAATATTCTTGGAATTTGAAAGCACAGAGCTTATAGTTATTTATTTATTTAATTATTTTTGTTTTAAATATGTAAATAACTTAGGATAACCTATTTGATTACTTTTGATATCTTGATTTTCCATGTGAAATTATTTGTTTTTTTCATGTGTGTACATAAAAAAGATAACTCCTTTAGTATGTATATATATATATATATATATATATATATATATATATATATATATATATATATACACATAAAAATGAGAAAGAAAAGCGACATACAATAGTGACACTTGAAAAAGACTGGGTATACAGCACTCTTTAAATAAATACAGAACACTCGTAATTGATACAATATCAGAAAAAAAGTGAGTTTATTATGCACAAAGCCGTGCCAAAGCCTTGGCAGGAAATGTCAAACAATGCACGAAATAACTAATTCATACATAATACAATACTAAAAACAAACTAGAACAGTATCTAGATTTTATAAAAGGGCCACCCGTGTGACTAAACAGACTTTATGGAAAGCTGACATATACAGCATGAGCGGTGACTGTAGAAGAAGTGGAAAGGTAGACTGTTCTGAATAGGTAATCAGACCGTTGATGGTTTGATTGATAAACTGAAATGACCTTACTAAAAGAACAGCACTACCTATGTGCAACATAAAGCAACTTATACACCTATTGTGTGTGTAGAAACATCACAAAAGGTGTTCAGCATTCATACACAGTATTGCTAAACTTCAAACAATCAGTATAAGAAAACCGCTGCAGCAATAACAATGCTTCAATGCAAGTATATTCAGCAAAGAAATGTAGGTATAATACAGAGATAATGTGTGAGCGATGAAAGCTTGAAGAACAGTTCATTCAGTGACAGTTTATTATTGTTTGAGTTCCAAGACATACAACTGTCATTTAGTAGGGGCTGTAAATGCGTCAAAATAAAGCCAATACATAAAGATATGCTGCAGAGATTTAGACAGATAATTGCCAATGATGCAGAGTAAGGCAAAGATGGAGTTTGTTATGCCAAGCAGTCAAAATACAAGCAGTTAGTATGTCAGCCAGACCAAACACAGCTGACAGAGGTAAAGCAAGACGTAGTAGTAGCATGGGGGTCAGAGAGGCATAGAGTAGATACTGGAGGGTACGTCGATATTGGTATTACCAATTGGCTGACTGTTCCATGTGACCTCCATGCTTGTTTGGAAAGCGGAGAGCGGCAGTGGATAACTGGAAACTCAACAAGATTGTAAGCATTTCTGGGTGGCAGAACAAGAAGAGGTAAACCCGTACAGATGGTCTTGATGACGAAGTCTGCAAGGAAAGGTGCAGTTGACAGAGGGGTACTCTAATACCAATATCGATGTACCCTCCGGTACCTATTCTATGCCTCTCTGACCCCCATGCTACTACTACATCTTTGCCTTACCTCTGTCAGCTGTGTTTGGTTTGGCTGACGTACTAACTTTTTGTATTTTCACTGCTTGGCATAACAAACTCCATCTTTGCCTTACTCTGCATCATTGGCAATTATCTGTCAATGACAGTTGTAACTCTTGGAACTCAAACAATAATAAACTGTCACTGAATGAACTGTTCTTTAAGCTTTCATCGCTCACACATTATCTCTGTATTATACCTACATTTCTTTGCTGAATATACTTGCATTGAAAGATTGTTATTGCTGTAGTGGTTTTCTTATACTGATTGTTTGAAGTTTAGCAATACTGTGTGTGAATGTTGAACACCTTTTGTGATGTTTCTACACACACAATAGGTGTATAAGTTGCTTTATGTTGCACATAGGTAGTAGCTGTTCTTTTCGTAAGGTCATTTCAGTTTATCACTCAAACCATCAACGGTCTGATTACCTATTCAAAACAGTCTACCTTTCCACTTCTTACTGCAGTCACCGCTCATGCTGTATATGTCAGATCTCTATAAAGTCTGGTTAGTCACAGGGGTGGCCCTTTTATATAATCTAGATACTGTTCTAGTTTGTTTTTAGTATTGTATTATGTATGAATTAGTTATTTTGTGCATTGATTTGGCACGGTTATGTGCATAATAAACTCACTTTTTTCTGATATTGTATCAATTACGAGTGTTCTGTATTTATTAAAAGAGTGCTGTATCCCCAGTCTTTTTCAAGTGTCACTATTGTGTGTCACTTTTCTTTCTCATTTTTATGTCTATATTTATTTAATGGGTCTGCACCATGAGCAATTTTTATAATGTTTCTCAAGATCTAATTTGGGTCTTTGAGGAAACTTTATATTTTTTTCAACACTCGATAAATTAAGGTCTTGCAATTTGTTCCATCCACTAATAATTCCCCTCTGTTTAATATATATATATCAGTAAAAAAAGATCCACACTCGCTGGACTTGTAAGTGAAATTTAATTCAACAAGTGAAGTTTTGGGTATCAAACTGTCCTCTTCTTCAGACATCACGTGTTGAATTAAATTTCACTTCTTACAAGTCTAGTGAGTGCGGATCTTTTTGTATTGGCGTATCCCTCCTGCTCCTGTCACCCTGACATGCTAATTGAAGGTGAGAGTGCAAATCCCTCTGATATATATATATATATATTTATATATATATATATATATATATATATATATATATATATATATATATATTAATTTGCATTCATTTTTTGCAGAATGCTGCTTTTTTGTGTTGATTTAGAAAACATTTAGAAAACATTTTTAAAAATGATCATATTTAGCATATATGTAGCAGTTTTTAATGACAGTATTGATATTGTTTTTGTCAATGTGAATTTAATGAAAATAAAGTTTGATAGCTTTGAAAAATGAATGGTGTTATTATCCAATTCAGAGTGGTTTTATGTATATCACATTATTTTAATAATATTTAAGCAACTGTTACTTTTAAAGCAAAAACACAGAAAACATGTAATCATCAGTTAAAGGATAAATGAGTACACATAATTTCCCTTTAAGAGTACTTTCATTATTAAGTGATTATTATCATTTTTATTAGTTATTTGTTGAGCGCTACAGATTATAAAAATAGGTATAATATGCAAAGGTAGAATATATTAGAGTGAAATTGGTAGAGTTTCCTGCAACTGTTGTAAATCGGCTCACATGAAGGTGATCTAAAAAATAAGTTTATTATATTTGTTTTATTTATTTTTGCATAATCCATAAATAGTTGTAAACAATAAATTCCTATGCAAATTAATATATTTTACTCAAACTTTTCATATATAAATGGACTTCACTTTACACTTTACACTTTATTATAATATAGAAGCTGAATGAGTTATTGGACTAATAAGCTTAGTTTAGATGCCTAGCATGTTTCTCCATATTTATAAAATGCTCCAGAGGTAATAAAAAAAGCATTTTCTGAAAAGTAACTAGTCTTTTCTGTATTACATCTTGTTTTTTAATATTGCTATAAAAACTCAACTAAGGGAACTATAAAAATGTTACATGCAGAAGAAAAGCATTTATTTCTATTTTACTTACATCCTAAATTGTATTTAAAATCCCATATGTATGAACATCTGGCAAGAGAACACATTTTTAATAACAAATAATGATTTATAGCCATTTTTTAAAGAAAAAAAAAGATTTATTTAGAAACACTGGCATAGTTTGGATTCCTGCTGTCATGCCCATGAGATTGTTTGCAGCTCTGGGGATTATTTGCTATCCAGTAGCAGTTACATAATTAGAATATTAGAAGCAAACTCTTAACCTAAAGACCATCAAGGGCACTATGTCAGGAGGTCCATGGGTGAAGCCAGGGTGGATGGATGCTGAGTTAAGGATATGGTCCAGGTTATGATTCAGTTTATGGCTCAAAGAGGGGACCATTTTCACCCTCCTCTTCAGGCCAGCCAGCACAAATGGGTGCAAGCTAAAATACTAGAATAAATAGTTCTCCCTGTAAAGTCACTTTAGAATATAAATAAATAAACTAGAATATAAATTAGTATAATTCTGATTACATATAATGCATCTGATATTCTGTAAATATTTTTTTTATATAAACAAAGACGTAGTTCTGACAAATTAGAAGTCTTATTGAATAGACGGAGTGTACAAGAGCTTACAACATTGACCAAATTAGCTGCTTTATTCACATTACAAGAGCAGCACTTATATATTAGCATAGTATGATCTTTCTATTCATCTTCCACTAACAATGATGCTTCTGTTCAGCTATAAACAAAGTATACTGTATATATATATTTTTTTTTTAATTATTTTTTTTTTTAAAGTAGTAGAATAATACATTTTTTAATTAATATCTTCAATTCTGATTGTGATTAATTTTCTTTATCATAATTAATGAGGTTGACAGATCTTTCATCTGAGACAATGTTACTGACAAGAATAAATAGGAGCAGATGGCCTTCAGATTAGTGCTCAGGTTTGAATGATAATATAAAACACAATTTTCACCTAATTGCATCAATAGTCCATCTCATCAGTTGTATGTGGGATATTAGTATTTGTCCTGAATGCCTATTTGAAATTATTTTATTAAAAGCTTATTAAATCTGGCAATTATGTGTAAGGAAAAAGCTCATTTAGACAAGTTCACCTATAACCCTATAATGGCTAGGATTTTTTAATTATTGAAATTAAACATTTTGTATATTTGTGTCCGCTTTGATTTTAATGTTTCACAAAAAAATAACTTTACATGGATTTTTTTTTTTAATATAATATTTTTTATAACTAGTTATTTTTAGATGAAACTTCAAACAAGAAGTCAGGACTTAAAATTCAAAACTGATTTTACTAAAACTTCTATAATAAAGAGAGTAAAAACCTGTGAACCATTTTCAAAATATCCAAAACAAAATGAAAATATTTGGTCATGTTTTATAGATCCACCTTCAATTAATTTTAATTGCAAGTAAATTAAAAAATGATTGCCATTGTACTCATATAAATTATATGATCTTACATTGTAACTATGATTGTTATTGTGGGTATAGATTTGTGCACTCAGATGTATTGAGCCTTTATTCCAACAGGATGGACATTTAAAAGTGGTAATTTACATTTTTAGATCAATACTTTTGTATTGTTTTTGTATATATATATATATATATATATATATATATATATATATATATATATATATATACACACTATAATTTCGTTTGTGCGTCAGCAGTTGTGCATGCATTCTCAAAGAAATGTTGGCTGCGCTCACAGCCCAAATAATTCAACTGGATGCAGCTGGTGGATTCTGAAAATGGCAGGGTGGTGATATGTAATCGTAAGGTGGATTCTTTCACCCCCTGCCATTTTCTGAATCCACCTGGGATGCAGTGAAGGCAAACGGAGCATTACTGTTTTTACTGTTAGAGGAGACTTAGAATTTTTTGTAACTGCAAAAGAGCAGAATGCCCTTTTAAGGGCAATGCCTCATACAAATGCCATTTACAGGGCAATGGATAGTTTAGGTTTTTTAGTGTTAGGTTTATTTATTTGGGGGGGTTTAGTGGGTGGTGGGTTTTACTGTTAGGGGGGACTTAGAATTTTTTGTAACTGTAAAAGAGCTGTTTAACTTAGGGCAATGCCCTACAAAAAGAGCTTTTAAGGGCTATTGGTAGTTTAGCATTAGATTAGGGGGTGTTTTTATTTGAAGGGGGCTTTTTATTTTCATAGGAATTAGGTTGAATTTTTTTATTTTGGATTTTATTTTATATAATGTGTTTATTTTTTTCTGTAGTTTTATTTTTTATGTTTTTCTATTTACAACACATAGACTGCACTCAAACTGTTAAGAGTCAGCAACCAGGGTGCTAGATCATTTAGGACTGCTCTCACTGGATTTGTTGAATAGAAAATCTTAAATTTTTATTCAATATTGGTTTATGGAATAAAATTTGAACATTTTCTATTCAACCTGCTTTGAGGAGTTCTGTGAACATCTCTTTTCTTGACAGTCGGGGAGGAGCATTGGCTCTAGGAGGGGGCCCTAGCCAATTCCTTTAATAATTGGATGGCCTCCTTAATGGAATGCCATGTTCTATCCTCAGTGGGCCAATCTCCTTCTCTGTGATATTTGTCCCTGGCACCGTATGCACACTGAACCAGCAATGATGCATGCGTCAACATACCATCAGCGGCCAAGCCAGGTCCAATTTGCAGGACCTGTTGTATGGCATGATCGCTAGTGATCTGTATGAATTTCCTGGCATCCTGACTATCTAGTGTCACGTTATGACCTCCTTGATCATACATCCGCACAAGCCAAGTTATGAGGTCCTCTCCCGGTTTACGTTGATACTGCCGTATTATGTCTGATACCTCTAGCTGTGTGTAATCCTCTACTGTGTCTACTCTTTCTGCACCGTCAGGTCCATGATAAACCTTACGCCGTGTAACAGGGTGAGCTGTCACCCTGTGAGGGTCCCTATCATCCCACTCCTCTCCAGGATCGCTACTATCCCAAATATTACCGTCCCACCTTGCAGGGTCCCAATTAGTCCCGATTTGTAATACTGATTGTAACTTACTTTTGCTCAACCTACCACCCTTCCGCTTTACTTTGGCCCTAGCTACCTTAACCACAGCCTGTTGAGCTACATCTTTATAACACTGGCTCTTTTTTAATAGCAATTTATTCTGACTCTGCAAGCACACAGTCTGCTCTACAGCTTCCTCTAACTGCTTGTGTGTCTTTCTGTATGCCTGTAATAACACCCATACTTTCTAATGCAACCTTTCTGTGTCTGAATTTGTTTTAACCTTTAAATTCTGCAATTTATTCAACACTTCACAAGGTTCTATGTTGTCAAAAATGTCAGTGTTATCTGGGAGGTCAGTCCCAGACAAGACTTCCCCTGCTAATTCTTGATACGGCGTCCCACCCCAAACCACAATGTTTTGTGGTCGGGAGGGGGAAACCGTTTGTGTTTTATTTCTGACATTAATCAATAAATTCACAGTAACAATAACAATATACGTTAATATGTATATACCTGTGCAATATCAATTAATTTCATCCCACGATGACAAATTTGACTATGTCCATAAAATATCTGTTTATTTATACAGCTTTTATGGCTCATTTGAGGAATTAACAATTCAATTCTAACTAATCCAGAAATATATATTAATACTCTTGACCGTGCAAGATACAACTATATATTATCTGGCTTATTATTTTATCTACATAGGGGTTTCACTTTCTCTCCGGAGCTGACACTGGCATTCTGCCACCCTTTGGTCACAGCTTTTCAGCTAGCAAAGGGCATAGGTGCGTCTATCAGCTCTGCTCATACACACAACACATTCAGTCAGAAATTGTCAGTTTATTTGCTCAAGTGATAAACAATAATGTATCCTGATGCTCGACTATGCCAATAATGTTATGAGGTTCTTTTTCAGGATATGTACTTATCATATATCACTTTTCAGCAAGGAAACATTGACACGTTACACTGGTTTTTTGCAATGCTTATGATAACAATAATGGTTTTATTCTGCAATATTATTATAACAACGAAATACCACAAACCACTGTTCATGCTTATAACACCTTATGCAATTATAATACTTGTACAATAATCCTATTCCTATCTATCTATGCAGTTTTTCAGTTACAGTTTAGCAATGAAAATTATAGCTTAGTTGCCTGCGCAACCACAGATAACAATCTTATGTTATACTACTACTCAAACAATTCTAGCTAGTTTTAAACAAACAAATAATACATCACCATGATCATGTGTTGCATCATCCTATCCTGGGGCGCAATTGAAGGAGACATCTGGGCAATCTTGGAACAGGAGAAAAAAGATGATCAACGGGAACAACACTGAAGATGCGTCCATCTACAGGTCACAAATCTCCTGATCAGATGGCCCACAGGTACCTCTCTTTATACTGTTCACTTATGTAACAGTTCTGGCGCAAATCCACAGACCCTGGGGCCACTCCCTGCAAGATTGGCTGTGACCCAAAGCATCTGGCCAGTCTGCCTTAGCCTCACCTAAGCTTATCAGGGGCAATACCAAGGTACTTTCCCTCACGTGTTCCTAAACTCAATGCCGTCATCTTTTATGTTTTCTGCTTAACATTATACATCTGATTTTATGCAGTTACTTCTGTCAAATACATCAAGAATAGTTTTAACAATCTTTACATAGATATAATTAATAATAGCTAAACACCATAATGGCTTTATTACTTAGCCCACTGCAATTAATAATAATAATTAATCCTTTAACATATAATGTGTTATCAAGATGTTCTTTTAGTGTCAGTGAGTGGCCCCTGCCAAAGTTACACCCTCGTTCTGTCTGGGTTTTGACTTCTTATCTTTAGTATCCATTGGTTGTTTACCCCTGTAGCATGACTTAGTGAAATACAGTGTCATCTACTTGATATTAATAATGTCTTTCACTCTGTGAAAGACATACTCTCTTAAAGGCAAAGTCACACAAGTTAATGCAAGTGTCTTGTGCTTTCACTCTCTTAAAGGCAAAGTCACACAAGTTGAAGCAAGTGTCATATGAGCAATTACCTCAACCACTTTACTTACAACGTTATTGATGCAAAAAAAAAATTAAAAGAAAAAAGAGCCATACAAATATAAATATTTTTTATATTTTTTATTTCATTCTATAATTTAAATAAATATCAAACACTTTTATTTAACAAAAAGGGGCACTAATAGAGTTTATTATAATGTATTATATATTAAATATTATATTACAATTGCTATTTCAAGCAAAAGGCAGACATAATCTATTTCAATACTGTTTCACAACTCATATGGGAACCAACACTGATTTAATGTGCCAGCTGTATGCAGGTTAAGTTTATTCAGTGTTTGCTATACACTTATTTACCTGACAGAAAAGTAATGTTACTAAACTAGAGGCAAATGCAAGTTTAACTGTAGTGAAACCATTTCAGTTTAATTTGTATTTGCTGCAAAAAGAATTGATATCAATACCAGGTCCTCCCCCTGTTAATGTTACTCTGTTTCAGGCTCTTATTTTTTTTTAAGATAATTAATGGGACATGATACCCAAATGTTGAATTACTTGAAAGTGATGCAGCATATATGTAAAATGTGGAGTAGAAAATCATCTGTACATCTCTATATAAGAATGGAAATTATTTTACCACAACATTTCTTCAGTAGCAATATTCAATTGTGCAGCACTGTAACTTTATTTTCCTGTTTAGTTTAAGAAATATTTCAGTGAAATCTGATGAGATCACAATAAGCTCTGATGAAGCTGATTACAGGCTCCCTTTGCTCACATACTCCTACACTGTAGCTACATTGATATTATGCTGAAGAAGAATCACTTTACTGAGCTTATCATAACTGACCAACTGTACTGCACTGTGGACTACTGAAAAAGAAAAGCTAATTTGTATAAATGACAAGAATAAAAGTTAAAAATTTCAAACTACCAATGGGTATCAGATTTCTAAGTTTCTTGAAAATACATTCAACCATATGAACTGTAGAACATTCCACAAATCCCAATTTTAAGTCAACTAGGCGATAAGCCTGCCCAGAGGGCAGTCTATGTTTAAAAATACAACCTAATAAAACAAGTAAAAATACAGAAAAAAAGAAACAAAGCTATCCAATATAATACAATTAAATATAAACTAATGCCCCTATAAAAATAAAAACACCCCCTAATCTAATACTAAACTACCAATAGCCCTTAAAATGGCCTTTTGTAGGGCATTGCCCTGAGTTAAACAGCTCTTTTACCACTAAAAAATACTAAGTCCCCCCTAACAATAAAAACCCCCACCCACCAAACCCCCCAAAATAAAAAAACCTAACACTGAAAAAAAACTAAACTACCCATTGCCCCTAAAGGGGCATTTGTATGGGCATTGCCCTTAAAAGGGTCATTCAGCTCTTTTTCAAGCCCAAAAAGACCATAATTATTTTTTTTTTTATGTAATTAAGGGGTTAATTTAGGGGGTGTTAGGTTAGGGAGCTTAGTTATTAACTTAGTTATTTGCTTTGTGGGGGTTGGAGGTGTGGGAGTTAATAGGTAAATTAGTTTATTGCATCGGTGGTGGATGGTGGTTTAGGGGTTAATAAATTAATTATTTAATTTACGATGTGGGAGAATGGTGGATTAGGGGTTAATATATGTATTAGGTAGTTTGCGATGTTAGGGTTGGCGGATTTAGGGGTTAATAATTTTATTAGGTCATTTTTTTTCTTAACACTTCGTATGGGTGGTTAGATTTTTTTTTTATTACTTATTGCGGGCAGTTAGTTTTTTTTGTAATACTTATTGAGGGCGGTTAGTTTTTTTAAAATACTTATTGCGGGCGGTTAGTTTTTTTTTTGTAATGCTCCGTTTGCCTTCACTGCATCCTAGTGGTTTCCAAATATGGCAGGGTGGTGAAAGAATCCTTCTGTGGTGGATTCTTTCACCACCCTGCCATCTTTGGAAATGAACTGGATGCAGCTTTGCTGCATCCAGGTGAATTCTTTTGGCTGCGCGTGCAGCCAACATTCTTTTGACTGCCTTGCGCTGCCAACATTCCTTTGAGGATGCGTGCACAACTTTTTTCTTTAGACAGCTGCTTCATAACTGGTGTTTCTGGCGAGTCTAAAGGCTCACCAGAAACACGGCGCTTCAAGCTCCATACGGAGCCTGATAAATGGGCCCCATAGTCTCTGATTATTTTTTGATTAATCAGTTCCATTTGCAGTCAAACTGTTTTCTGTTTGTAATGAAAATATAAATGCTGTTTAATCTGTAGTCAGTGTTTCTCTGTTAATTATGACATATTTCACATGAACAACTTTGTTTTTAAAGGTAATAGGGAGACTAATATTACATTTTGTCCTACTAAAGTAAATTTCCTGCTCCAAATAATAATAATAAAACAAAACAAAAATTGTGCACTCTGAATGAACTCACAGATACTTTTATAGAATGTAAGGAAATCTCTACAGGTGACAGTCAGCCATATTATGAGTTTTGCGTTATGGCTAGCTTGCTAATAGCTTGTACGTTATTTTCACCACTCACCTTTCATAGCGCTGCTATAACAGATTTTCAAAAACCCGGCTTGTGCGGGCGATATGGTTGCGTTGAGCTCCATACCACACCCAAATACAAGCAGTGTTTTGATGTGCTCGTGAACGATTTCCTCATAGACATCAATGGGGGAGCCGGCTAAAAAAAAGCCTAACACCTGCGATCGCGGAGCGTAAATCTCCGTAACCCAGCCCCATTGATGTCTATGAGGAAAAAAAAATGTATGCTTAAACCTAACACCCTAAAATAAACCCAGAGTCTAAACACCCCTAATCTGCCACCCCGACATCGCCGACACCTACATTACAGTTATTAACCCCCAAATCTGCCGCCACCTACATAAATTCATTAACCTCTAATCTGCTGCCCCCAACGTCGCCACCTACATAAATTTATTAACCACTAATCTTCCGCCCCCAATGTCACCGCCGCCACTATACTAAAGTTATTAACCCTAAACCTCTGGTCTCCCACATAGATAACACTAATTAAATATATTAACTCCTAACATAATCCTAAGTCTAACCCTAACCCTAATGTAACCCTAACACCCCCTAACTTTAATATAATTAAAATAATTCTCAATAAAACTTACTATTAATAACTAAAAAATACCTATTTAAAACTAAATACTTACTTACCTTTAAAATAAACCATAAGCTAGCTAGAATATAACTAATAGTTATATTGTAGCTATCCTAGGTTTTATTTTTATTTCACAGCTAAGTGTGTATTTATTTTAACTAGGTAGACTAGTTAGTAAATAGTTATTAACTATTTATTAGCTACCTAATTAAAATAAATACAAAGTTACCTGTAAAATAAAAAAATATCTGAGTTACACTAACACCAAACATTACAATAAAATTAAATAAATTAAATTAACAAAATACATTTATCTAAATTACAAAAATATAAACACTAAATTACACAAAATAAAAAAGGAAATTATCAAAAATAAAAATGAATTACTCCTAATCTAATAGCCCTATAAAATAACCCCCCCCCCCCAAAATAAAAAAACCCTAGCTTACACTAAACTGCCAATGGCCCTTAAAAGGGCCTTTTGCGGGGCATTGCCCCAAAGAAGTCAGCTCTTTTACCTGTAACAAAAAATACAAACAACCCCCCAACAGTAAAACCCACCACCCACACAACCAAACCCCCCCCCCAAATAAAATCCTATCTAAATAAACCTAAGCTAACCATTGCCCTGAAAAGAAGTCTTCATCCAAGCCGGGCAGAAGGCCTCATCGAAGCTGGCGGAAGTCTTCATCCAAGTGGCGATCAGAAGTCTTCATCCAGACGGCATCTTCTATCTTCATCCATCCGGCGCAGAGCGGGTCCATCTTCAAGACATCCGACGCGGAGCATCCTCTTCTTCTGATGGCTGTTGTAGAATGAAGTTTCCCTTTAAATGATGTCATTCAAGATGGCATCCCTTACATTCCGATTGGCTGATAGAATTCTATAAACCAATAGGAATTAAGGGGGAAAAAATCCTATTGGCTGATCCAATCAGCCAATAGGATTGAGCTCGGGTTCTATTGGCTATTCCAATCAGAATCAGAATTCTATCATCCAATCGGAATGTAAGGGACGCAATCTTGGATGACGTCATTTAAAGGGAAACTTTATTCTTCAACAGCCATTGGAAAAAGAGGATGCTACACGCCGGATGTCTTGAAGATGGACCCGCTCAGCGCCGTATGGATGAAGATAGAAGATGCTGTCTAGATGAAGACTTCTGCCTGATTGGATGAAGACTTCTGCCGGATTTGATAAGGACATCTGCCCACTTGGATGAAGACTTCTGCTGCCTGGATGAAGATGGATGTCTGGTCTTCAAAAACTGTAAGTGGATTGTTGGGGGTCAGTGTTAGGTTTTTTAAGGGTTTATTGGTGGGTTTTATTTTTACCTTAGGGTTTTTGGCAATGTAAAAGAGCTAAATGCCCTTTTAAGGGCAATGCCCATCCAAATGCCCTTTTCAGGGCAATGGTTAGCTTAGGTTTATTTAGATTGGATTTTATTTGGGGGGTTTGGTTGTGTGGGTGGTGGGTTTTACTGTTGGGGGGTTGTTTATATTTTTTTTGTACAGGTATAAGAGCTGATTTTTTTGGAGCAATGCCCCGCAAAACATAATTTATGTTAGAACTTACATGATAAATTAATTTCTTCCATATTGGCAAGAGTCTATGAGCTAGTGACATATGGGATATATAATCCTACACTTCCCAAACCTCAAAATGCCTATATACTGTATACACCCCTCACCACACCCACAATTCAGTTTAACGAATAGCCAAGTAGTGGGGTGATAAAGAAAGGAGTAATAAAGCATCAACAAAACAATGAATATCAGGAAGTTTAGCAATCTTTTTGTGAAATAAAACAGAAAGAGCAGAGATTTGTCCTTTCAATGAACTTGCAGACAAACCTTTATCTAAACCATCCTGAAGAAAGTGTAAAATTCTAGGAATTCTAAAAGAATGCCAAGAGAATTTATGAGAAGAACACCGTGAAATGTAAGTCTTCCAAACTCGATAATACATTTTTCTAGAAACAGATTTATGAGCCTGCAACATAGTATTAATCACGGAGTCAGAAAAACCTCTATGACTAAGCACTAAGCATTCAATTTCCATACTTTTAAATTAATTATTTGAGATCCTGAGGGAAAAACGGACCTTGGAATAGAAAGTCTTGCCTTAATGGAAGTGGCCAAGGTTGGCAACTGGACATCCGAACAAGATCCACATACCAAAACCTGTGAGGCCATGCTGGGGCCACCAGCAGCACAAACAATTGCTCCATGATGATTTTGGAGATCACTCTTGGAAGAAGAACTAGAGGCGGGAAAATATAAGCCGTTTGATAACACCAAGAAAGTGTCAACGCATCCACTGCTTCCGCCTGAGGATCCATGGATCTGTACAGATACCTGGGAAGTTTCTTGTTTAGATGATATGCCATCAGATCTATTTCTGGAAGCCCCCACATCTGAACAACTTGAAAAAACACATCTGGGTGGAGAGACCATTCTCCCGGATGTAAAGTCTGACGACTGAGGTAATCCGCTTCCCAATTGTCTATACCTGGGATATGAACCGCAGAAATTAGACAGGAGCTGGATTCTGCCCAAACAAGTATCCAAGATACTTCTTCATAGCTTGAGGACTGTGAGTCCCACCCTGATGATTGACATATGTCAAAGTTGTGATATTGTCTGTCTGAAAACAAAAGAACAGTTCTCTCTTCAACAGAGGCCAAAACTGAAGAGCCCTCAGAATCGCACAGAGTTCCAAAATATTTATTGGTAATCTCACCTCTTGAGATTTCCAAACCCCTTATGTTGTCAGAGATCCCCATACAGCTCTCCAACCTGAAAGACTTGCATCTGTTGTGATCACAGTCAAGGTTGGATGAACGAAAGAGACCCCTAGAATTATATGATGGTGATCTAACCACCAAGTCAGAGAAAGTCAAACATTGGGATTTAAGGATATTAATTGTGATATCCTTGTATAATCCCTGCACCATTGGTTCAGCATACAAAGCTAAAGAGGTCTCATAAGAAAACGAGCAAAGGGGATCATGTCCGATGCTGCAGTCATGAGACCTAAAACTTCCATGCACAAAGCTACTGAAGGGAATGACTGAGACTGAAGGTTTCGACAGGCTGCAACCAATTTCAAACATCTCTTGTCTGTTAGAGACAAAGTCATGGACACTGAATATATCTGAAAACCTAAAAAAGTTACCTTTGTCTGAGAAATTAAAGAACTTTTTGGTAAATTGATCCTCCAACCATGTCTTCGAAGAAACAACAGTAGTTGATTTGTGTGAGATTCTGCAAAATTTAAAGACTGAGCAAGTACCAAGATATCGCCCAAATAAAGAAACACCGCAACACCCTGCTCTCTGATAACAGAGAGTAGGACACGAGAACCTTTGAAAAGATTCTTAGAGCTGTCGCTAAGCCAAAAAGGAAGAGCAACAAATTGGTAATGCTTGTCTAGAAAAGAGAATCTCAGGAACTGATAGCGATCTGGATGAATCGGAATATGAAGATATGCATCCTGTAAGTCTATTGTGGGCATATAATGCCCTTGCTGAACAAAAGGCAGAATAGACCATATAATCACCATTTTGAAAGTTGGTACTCTTACATATCGATTCAAAATTTTTAGATCCAAAACTGGTCTGAATGAATTTTCTTTCTTTGGGACTATGAATAGATTTGAATAAAACCCCAGACCCTTTTCCTGAAACGGAACTGGCATGATTAACCCAGATAACTCCAGGTCTGAAACACACTTCAGGAAAGCCTGAGTCTTTACTGGGTTTGCTGGAATGTGTGAGAGAAAAAATCTTCTCACAGGCGGTCTTACTCTGAATCCTATTCTGTACCCCTGAGAGACAATATTCTGAATCCAATGATTTTGGACTGAATTGATCCAAACATCTTTGAAAAATCTTAATCTGACCCCAACCAGCTGAGCTGGCATAAGGGTTGCACCTTCATGCGGACTTGGGGGCTGACTTTGATCTCTTAAATGGATTGGATTTATTCCAATTTGAAGAAGGCTTCCAATTGGAAACAGATTCCTTGGGGGAAGAATTAGGTTTCTGTTCCTTATTTAAGAACGGAAATGATTAGAAGCTTTAGATTTACCCTTAGATCTTTATCCTGAGGCAAAAAACTCCCTTCCCCCCAGTGACAGTTGAAATTATTGAATCCAACTGTGAACCAAATAATGTATTACATTGGAAAGAAAGAGATAGCAATCTGGACATAGAAGTCATATCAGCAGCATTCCAAGATTTAAGCCACAAAGCTCTTCTAGCTAAAATAGCTAAATACATAGATTTAACATCAATTTTGATGATATAAAAAATGGCATCACAAATGAAATTATTAGCATGTTCAGTCAAGTTAACAATGCTAGATAAATCATGATCCAATAATTGTTGCGCTAAAGTTTCCAACCAAAAAGTTGAAGCAGCTGCAACATCAGCCAAAGAAATTGCAGGCCTAAGAAGAAGACCTGAAAATAAATAAGCTTTCCTTGGATAAGATTCAAGTTTCCTATCTAAAGGATCTTTAAAAGAAGTACTATCTTCCGTAGGAACAGTAGTACGTTTAGCAAGAGTAGAGATAGCCCCATCAACTTTGGGGATCTTTTCCCAAAACTCCAATCTAACTGCTGGCAAAGGATACAATTTTTTAAACCTTAAAGAAGGAATAAAAGAAGTACCAGGCCTATTCCATTCCTTAGAAATCATATCAGAAATAACATCAGGAACTGGAAAAACCTCTGGAATAACCACAGAAGGTTTATAAACAGAATTTAAACGTTTACTAGCTTTAATATCAAGAGGACTAGTCTCCTCAATATCTAATAAAATCAACACTTCTTCAACAAAGAACGAATGTACTCCATTTAAATAAATAAGTAGATTTGTCAGTGTCAGTATCTGAGGAAGGATCTTCTGAATCAGATAGATCCTTATCAGAGGAGGATAATTCAGTATGTTGTCGGTCATTTGAAATTTCATCAACTTTATGAGAAGTTTTAAAAGACCTTTTACGTTTATTAGAAGGCGGGATGGCAGACAAAGCCTTCTGAATAGAATCAGAAATACATTCTTATAAATTCACAGGTATATCTTGTACATTAGATTTTAAAAGAACAGCAACAGGCAATGTACTATTACTGATGGACACATTCTCTGCATGTAAAAGTTTATCATGACAATGTATTACAAACCACAGCTGGAGATATAATCTCCACAAGATTACAACAAATGTACTTAGCTTTGGTAGAACTGATATCAGTCAGCAGGATTCCAACAGTGATTTCTGAAACAGGATCAGATTGAGACTTCTTGCAAATGTAAGAGAAAAAACAACATATAAAGCAAAATTATCAATTTCCTTATATGGCAGTTTCAGGAATGGGAAAAAAATGCAAACAGCATAGCCCTCTGATAGAGAAAAAGGCAAGAGGCATATAGGAATGGGGTTTAAAATAATGAAAATATTTGGCGCCAAGTATGACGCATAAACAAACCGAAAAAAAATTTGGTGCTAACAACATCCGGAAATGACACACTCGCGTCAATGAAGACGCAACGTTGTGAAATTAAAAATGACAGTCAATTGAAAAAAAGACTAAACCCCAGGTAAGAAATACATTTTCCTAAAAAATGCATTTCCCAGATATGAAACTGACAGTCTGCAAAAGGAAATATACTGAAACCTGAATCATGGCAAATATAAGCACAATACATATATTTAGAACTTTATATAGATACATAGTGCCAAACCATAGCTGAGAGTGCCTTAAGTAATGAAAACATATTTACCAAAAGACACCCATCCACATATAGCAGATAGCCAAACCAGTACTGAAACGGTTATCAGTAGAGGTAATGGAATATGAGAGTATATCGATCTGAAAAGGGAGGTAGGAGATGAATCTCTATGACCGATGGCAGAGAACTTATGAAATAGATCTCCTGTGAGGAAAACTGTTGCATTCAAAAGGTGATACTCCCTTCACATCCCTCTGACATTCACTGTACTATGAGAGGAAGCGCATATCAACGTAGAAATCTTAGCACAAACTTACTTCACCACCTCCAGAGGAGGCAAAGTTTGTAAAAACTGAATTGTGGGTGTGGTGAGGGGTGTATTTATAGGCATTTTTAGGTTTGGGAAACTTTGCCCCTCCTGGTAGGATTGTATATCCCATACGTCACTAGCTCATTGTCTCTTGCCAATTACATGAAAGAAAAGGCCCTTTTTAGGGCCATTGACAGTTTTAGTGTAGGCTAGGTTTTTTTTTTATTTTGGGGGGGCTTTTTTATTTTGATAGGGCTATTGGATTAGGAGTAATTTGTTTTATTTTTTTTAACATTTCTTTTTTTACTTTGTGTTATTAAGTGTTTATTTTTTATTGTAATTTATTGTATTTTGTTAATTTAATTTATTTAATTGTATTGTAATGTTAGGTGTTAGCGTAACTCAGGTTAGGTTTTGTTTTACAGGTAAATTTGTATTTTTCTTAACTAGGTAGCTAGTAAATAGCTAATAACTATTTACTAACTAGTCTACCTAGTTAAAATAAATACACACTTAGCTGTGAAATCAAAATAAAACCTAAGATAGCTACAATGTAACTATTAGTTATATTGTAGCTATCTTAGGGTTTATTTTACAGGTAAGTATTTAGATTTTTTTTTTTTGTTTTTAAATAATTTTTATTGAGGTTCATAAATAGGCTTACAAACAATTATCATCGTAAACAAGGTATAAATCATAGTACCACAACATTTTACAGTACATATCCAAAATAAACATAAGAGCTGCCTCCATTTTCATAATACCTTGAGCTTAGTACAGGAGCATATCAAATATCCTAATATATGTTTACAATCCAATTTCTCGTTGTAGCCTAGTATTTCACAATCAAAAGAAAAAAAAAAAAGAAGGAACCTCATATTTTCACTTATTTCTTAGAAGTAGTTCCCTTAATGAGCCTTTAAGACCTCTTGGGCCCAATTCTTTACATAAGTGTTGCATAGGGAAATGCAGTAACATAATAAACAACAGTGAATACTAAACATAAACAACCTGCTGATATGAGGATGAAAAAACATCACAAGGATGTTACAGTTTCTGAATGACTTATCAGGTTGCTTCCTTAATGGATGTAAGTAATATTATACTAAAACTGTATGAAAGGACATTTTCCCGAATTGAAAAGAAGAATAACATATAAGTTGTTTATAGTGGGGGAAAATAAATATTAAAGTAGAAGTAGAACTACTATGTGGTTCAAAGTTTATATATATAGATTCCTTATTGTAAAAATGCACAGATATTCAACATGAAGCAAGGACATGAGGTTCAAACTTCAATACATAAGAAAAAATATGATTACATTTGCGCTATTTATCTAGGGAAACCGCATTTAAACACATCAAGCATATTTACGGATGCCAGAGTGTATTGGTGGGAGGGGGGAGCTATATATGCATATAACAAAAAAAGAGTAGAAATTGTTTATGGAAACAACAGGAATTTGTGGGAGGGGGAGATATATAGATAGACAATCAAATATATAAACAACCGGGTAGCAAGTAGATTTATGCTCTGTAAATCTATAACAGACCTGTAAATGTTATTGGGCAGCATAGTGTTAAATATAATTAACTTGTACATGAACTAAGCCACTAACTGGTGATGTGCCTGAAAACATTTTATAGGCGTACCTATGTTGTCAGAGAAACATGGTCCATGTTAGTTGTTTAACTATATATGTAAACAGAGCTATAAATAGAATATGCCACAGAGGTTAATTAATAGAGGATGGTAAAGAAAACAGAATCATCGTAAGGTCCCATAGTTATAAAAGGTCACTATCAGCAGCTAAGGTGTATTGGCAGAGCAAAGGAATTAGAGTGGTTTCTGAAAGGTATAGGGTCAATATATGGTTTAGTATAGTAGGTATGAATGTATATATGGAGGCGCTGGTTCAGCTTGTATCAGTCGTTGGTATCTTCCTTTCCTTCCTCAGTTGTATAAGTCTAGGTGCAAAATAGTGGTGCTGAAATATCAGACAATACACCATACAAAGGTGAATATCTACTCACAGTGTATATTGCAGGTTACCGGCTCCTTCCCAATATGAAAAGACAATATCACAGATTCAGTAAAAAAGTTTGTCTTTATTTGAGCCAAATAACTTTTTTACTGAATCGGTGATATTGTCTTTTCATATTGGGAAGGAGCCGGTAACCTGCAATATACACTGTGAGTAGATATTCACCTTTGTATGGTGTATTGTCTGATATTTCAGCACCACTATTTTGCACCTAGACTTATACAACTGAGGAAGGAAAGGAAGATAGCAACGACTGATACAAGCTGAACCAGCGCCTCCAGCTAGCACACCTGATATATTCACACAGACCTTGGGAGAGACTGTGGGACGGCTGCGGTTCACCAGAAGGGGAAAGTATTAATACATATTATACACCTGTTTGCATGTATGAATGTATATATACACTTATATTCAGAAGTGCCAACAAGTAGAGAGTGTTGTATATCTGGATGCACATGGAGTGTAATACTGGCAATTAGGGAAAGCAAATATCCCAAAAAGAGACACCCTGAAGATGCATTGTGCTATTATACCTGTTTCTATACTAACATGTTCAATATAGTATTACCTTTGTTAGTACAGGGGGAAATATGGATACAACTAGACTGTAGTAAGAAGAATGAGAATGATATTTATTAATTTCTCCTATTTATATCTCACCTACTGGGCATGGGCCCTATACCCAGCAATGGTGTTTCACATGGTTAAATGAGAAGGAATATAGTAAGTTCTATGGATTTAAACCATACTAAATAAACAGGTCATTTATATCATAGATAAGATCCAGCTATTTAGGGAGTACAGATAGGAAAATGTAATTACTCCAGTGGCATAATGAGGACAAAACAACAAATGTAGCAAGCCTCATCTTAAACTCCTACACAGCTCTATGATTAAGGCATTATAGGTAGGGGAATGAACAACTTCCATGTAAAGTGTAGATATCAGAAAGGAGGGAAACTATCAAAAATAAATACCAGATACAGATAGCAGATGCCTGAGGAGTATTGCTGATGTTCCCAACGATGACCAGAATCTGTGCTCATTAATATATTTATGGGGAACAAGTCTCAATTCCCAATTCCCAAGACAGGGAGTCTTGAGGAAGATAAGAATCTGTCATTTAGGCTGCAAAATCCCACAGGTCTGCCGTGTAGTTCAAGTTATAACTGAACTGTGACTCCCCTCTAGTGGTTATGAATGGCCATTACATCTTCTAGCAGGTTATTGTATTATGAATCTAACACACAAAGCATATATAGATAATATACCTAAAAAACAATTAAACAGTGTAATAGTCGTTACAGGTGTTTTTTGTGTGTAATAAACAAACTGGAGAGTAAAACTGTAAAACACTAATAGATAACAAACAAAATAAGCTTGAAGGAAACATCGAGTTCAAACCCACTTATGTTGGGCAGTCTAGAAATGATCAAACATGCTGGCTTCGTAGCCAAAGTCACTCAGAAGTCCTCAATTAGTGCAGTGAGCTTGGTAAAATTCAGGACTAACCCTTTAACCAATGCCTCTAGGGACCATGACTTCCATGGCCGGCTGGAGTGTCCACTCTAATGAGCATTCTGATGGGTTGCCAGGACCCACAAGCGATCTCTTGCCAACCAAGGACTTGTGAAGCAGGGCCTTAGGTGGGTATTAAGGCATCAAAAAGACAACGAATGCTAATGGTAGTTTAATGGGTCTTACCACTGTAAATGCGACCCGTGTCAGGACCGAGCCTGATTGCAGACCATGATGAAGCCCATCAGCTGTCCCATCAGCATACTGTAAATCTTCTGTCACGGCTAATACCATGTCTTGGTGGTCTTGGGGTTCGTCGCCACCATAGGGAGCAGCCACGTGGTTAGTGTCATCTGCCTCTAATGGCGCCGGGATTACCTCTGCTGTAGATGTAGTTATCTGGGGCAAACTTGTCACTCCATCTACAAGAACAGTCCCAAAAGCTTCCAGCATCGCGTGCTCCAACCTCACAAAGTGCATCTGCAGGATCTGCGTGATTTCCTCCTTTAATGCGGCTAGTAGCATGATGGCTACCTGCAAGTGGGGTATGTCTTCAACAGCTGAATTTCAGTGCGATCGTTGTATAATGGTTTTCTTCTCTTCCTGCTGACTCAATCTGTTTTATATCACAGCTGTCAGAGAGTTATACAGGCCATCGTCGTTAACCACGCTGAGTATATAGTTATCAGTGGCGTTAAATTGCCGTGCGGTGCAGCCTGCTCCGATGTAGGTACTTAGTTTATCCCAAGTCTTCTGACTCCAAATCAGCCACCCAATGTGCACAAGTCCCTGCTAAGTAGCAACCACTCCACTAAATAAATATATTTTTTGTGGCTATTAGACTCTAAAAAAGGCATTTTTGATTATTTGTAGTGCAGAGCTCTCATATCATGCAACCATCTTGGTTGCCAGTTGGCTCCGCCCCCCAAGTATTTAGTTTTAAATATGAATTAATTAGTTATTAATAGTAGGTTTTGTTTAGATTTATTTTAATTATATTTAAGTTAGGGGGTGTTAGGGTTAGGGTTACGTTAGGGTTAGGTTTAGGGGTTAATAGGTTTATTATAGCGGTGGAGTGGGCGGACGACAGATTAGGGGTTAATCTTATTGAAATGGTGTTTTTGATGCAGGAGGGCGACGGTTTAGGGGTTAATAATTTTATTATAGTGGCAACGATGTCGGAGAGCGGCGGAATAGGGGTTAATTTTTTTTTTTAAGTGGTGGCGATGTCCGGAGCGGCAAATTAGGGGTTAATCATTTTATTTTAGTGTTTGCGATGCGGGAGGGCCTCGGTTTAGGGATTAATAGGTAGTTTATGGGTGTTAGTGTACTTTTTAACACTTTAGTTATAAGTTTTATGCTACAGCTTTGTAACGTAAAACTCATAACTACTGACTTTAGATGGCGGTACAGATCTTGTCGGTATAGGGTGTTCCGCTCACTTTTTGGCCTCCCAGGCAAAACTCGTAATACCAGCGCTATGGAAGTACCATTGACAAAGGACTTTTCTTAAAGTGCGGTATTGACGTTGCGTGACGGCCAAAAAAGTGTGCGGTACACCTATACCTGCAATACTTGTAATAGCAGCGGTAGGGAAAAAGCAGCGTTATGAAGCATAATGCTGCTTTTTCAATCATAATGCCAAACTCGTAATCTAGCGGAGTGTTAATTGAAGAAGTATTCAAACTGCAGCTTACCTAAATAAATTTTATTGTCTTTTTGTTGTTAGCCTCATATTATATTTTGGAGGATCATTCTATTTATTTCTGGATAATAGGTAATTGTCTCTGTCATTCTGCCAAAATGTTGCCTATTGGGACATTGTTTGAGACATTAGGGGTTCTATGATGTAAATGTTGTGAAATATGTGTCATTATAGAAAATGTAAATATATCAAGGGAGCAAAACCTTTTAAAATATTGCTTTTAGCTGATGAGGTCTCATATATTTTTATTATTATGTATTTATTCATGTTTCAAATCTATGCAGTGCTGAGGAATCTGTTGGCACTTTATAAATAAAGAATAATAATAATATTAATAATAACATAGAGCTGGTTTGCTCAAAATGCTGTCTTTTATATGCTTTCAAAATAGTTGTGAAGGTCACAAAAAGTACCATTGCCAAGATATATTTGTTTATATATAGCTTCTTAAGATTATGGAAGTTTTGATATTCTGATTACTGCATGGAGAGATCAGAAGTGAAAATGTTCCAGACCAATGTTTTAAGAATAAATATTTTAGAATATCTTTTTGATAACCTTTTTATCCCCTGTGGTTTAAATTGTTGAAAATGGACCATTTATATTGTACTTTAGAATCTATCAAGTACAGTAATGTATTATGTGTTGGAATATGGTCAGCTACTGAAATTTGCAGTTAAGTTGGCTTTAACATAGAGCATGCATGTAATAATATTTATATATCAAATCACAACTGATTAGTAAATAAGAATAACTCAGTTATGTGGTTCGAGATATTTAATACTGAATGACTAATAAGCAGGCAGCTTTAACAAATACAGGGGTAGATTATGAGTGGAGCGAAAAATATACACATAAATATATAGGTATATAAGATATACATATATATTAACAGTATAAACACAGTCCTCATAGACCGCTATGCTAAGGTACTTTTATTGCCATTATTTTTCTAACACCCCACATCCCCTCACTTTAACCCCTCATAACAGCTTTGCACAGTTATTTTATTAAAAAAAAAAATTGCTACTATTTTTAATGTTATGATGAGAGCTGTACACTTTATTTGGAGGCAATTGGGGACATTTTTTAAATTAACTAGCAGTCTGACGAGCTCGGGGTAGCATTAACCAGCCACTTGTGCACCTGTAAACAGGCAAATTTTCCCCTTTACGGGCACATATTAAATTAACGCTTTGCTTGTAATCTAGCCCACAGTGGGATAGATTTACTGATGGTCCCTTTAGCCTATCCAGTTCCTCAAATCTCTCCAGTTTCAATAAAGTTCACACAGCCAACCAATATTTATAGGGACAGTCATATTTGTTTTTTTGTTTTTTTTGTTTTTTAAAGATAACATCTTTACTGCCTAACATCTTTACTGCCTATTCCCCAGCTTTGTACAACCAACCTTGTTCTATTAATATACTTTATAACCTTTAAAAAAATGTCAACTGTCTCTAAGCTCCCGCAGGCAGCCTCTTACCTCTGTATTAGCTTTTCACAGCAAGACAGTGTTAGCTCATGTGTGCCATATTAATAATATTTTTCTCATTACCATGGCATTATGCAGGAACCAGTGCTTATTGGCTAAAATGCAAGTATGTAAATATCACTGAGATAAGGGGGCAGTCTGCAGAGGCTTATATACAAGGTTATCACAGAGGTAAAAAGTAATTAATATAACAGTGTTGGTTATGCAAAACTAGGGAATGCATAATAAAGGGATTTTTTTATCATTTTAAACAATAGCATTTTTCAGGTAGATGACTATCCCTTCAATAAATTGACACCAAGAAATAACACAGGAAATTTTAAGCATTGAGAAACTGGAGATGCGGAAGCTAAACAAAGTGTGAAAATGCCCCAGAAGCCACAACAGCAGGAGGACCCAGATGCAAAAATCATACCACCTTGGATCATGTTATTACAAATGCTCCCCCTTTATTTTACCAGACTACAGACTTCCTATACTTTGTATTTAAGTGCCTGACTGCCATGTAATAGCAGCAGTTAGATCCCCAATCTCATCACCATCTCCCTTCAAGTCTCTAAATTCAGACTGGACTCTACTCAAAAATTTCTCCCCTTTAATTTGTTCCCAATGATCCACTTTACCTGCTGGAGTGTATTAAATTGTTTACAAGTAGCTCCTTTACCCTTATATTGGCATTTGAAATAGTTGATTTAGCATGTGGTATCCCCACCTATTCTGAAAGTTTGTGGCCGCGCGTACCAGCTATAGATAAGCTTTGTAAACACAGCCAGCAGAAAAAATTACACTCCCAGTGCGATATAGCAGAGATAAGGTAATAAAATGTTTATTTTCCATTGTTCTCTCAAAGTACTGGTGATTGTTTTAAGGACAGATATAAGATAAAGAAGCAGGTATATTTGCACAATGTGATACAGTAATGAGATCGGATTATACCTACAAGCTCAACCCATTTTATTAGGTTGTGGCTTCAAAATACAAAATCAGAGCTTTAATATACACAAATAAGCCTTAAAAAGCTAATTTTCATACATTTTTTACTCTGCAGTTGGTAAAAAAAGCAATTGTAAACACATTAAGGGAAAAATTATTTTACAGTATACTGTCCCTTTAAGTTATTCATATAGTGGTGATTTCTGGCACTGAGGCTCATTACTAATTAATTCTGACACTGCAGAGTACTTCTCAGTGATTGTATTCCTGTGATCGATCAATTTTCTAGTTTGCATTTAGTGTGCTTTCCAAACTGCATGGTCGTTTCCTAGTTGATATTAAAGTCATACTGCTAATACTCTATTTTTTGCCTTTACCTCATCAGGAGCCTAGGTATGCTCTTCTACAAAGGATACCAAGATAATTAAATACATTTGATAATAGAAGCAAATAGAAAAGTCTCTTAAAATGGTATAATCGATCTAAACCAAGTTTAATTTAGATTTTCATGTCCTTTAACCCTTTAACGATGCATGTTGTACAGGGTACGTCGCACACAAAGTGGTCTTTAAAGACCAGCGACGTACCGTGTACGACATTAGGGGTTTAAAGCGACTGGAAGCGATCCTGCTCGCTTCCAGCCACTTTCCGGTTATTGCAGTGATGCCTCGATATCGAGGCATCATGCAATAACACCCCTTGGCCATCCGATGCAGAGAGAGACACTCTGTGGCCCTCTCTGCACCGGACATTGATGGCCGGTATCATTGGTGGGTGGGAGCTTACGTGGGAGGAGGATGGGCTGCCATTGATGGGCCATATGACGTTGTGGGGGGCGGGATTGTCGGCATGACCGGAGGGGCGCGCATGGAGGCGCGCGCATGTGCACGGGAGGGTGGGGGCGGGCGCGTGCACGGGGTGGGAGTGGGTGGGAACGGCTACACTACAGAAATTAAAAAAAAAAAAAATGAGATAAAGGGGTGCCAAATTTATTTTTAAAATACATCTAACGGATCTGGGAGTGGGTGGGGGGGTGGGGGGTTGCTCTTTGGCTGGGGGAAAGCTACACTACAGAAAAAATAATAAAATATTAAAAAAGCATTTCTTTTAGTAAACAGGGTACTGGCAGACAGCTGCCAGTACCCAAGATGGCTACCAATAAGGTAGAGGGGGAGGGTTAGAGAGCTGTTTGGGGGGGATCAGGGAGGTTAGGGGCTAAGGCGGTTCCTACACTTCAGCATAAGTAAATATGCTGATTTTTTTTTTATACCTTTTATTTTAGTACTGGCAGACTTTCTGCCAGTACTTAAGATGGCGGGGACGATTGTGGGATGGGGGAGGGAAGAGAGCAGTTTGGGAGGGATCAGGGGGTGTGATGTGTCAGGTGGGATGCTGATCTCTACATTAAAACTAAAATTAACCCTGCAAGCTCCCTACAAGCTACCTAATTAACCCCTTCACTGCTAGATATAATTCACATGTGATGCGCAGTGGTATTTAGCGGCCTTCTAATTACCAAAAAGCAATGCCAAAGCCATATATGTCTGCTATTTCTGAACAAAGGGGATCCCAGAGAAGCATTTACAACCATTTGTGCCATAATTGCACAAGCTGTTTGTAAATAATTTAAGTGAGAAACCTAAAGTTTGTGAAAAAAATTGTGAAATAGTGAACATTTTTTTTTGTTAAAAAGTGAATGTTTTTTTTAATTTGATCGCATTTGGCGGGGAAATGGTGGCATGAAATATGCCAAAATGGGCCTAGATCAATACTTTGGGTTGTCTACTACACTTCACTAAAGCTAAAATTAACCCTCCAAGCTCCCTAATTAACCCCTTCACTGCTGGGCTTAATACACGTGTGGTGCGCAGCAGCATTTAGCGGCCTTCTAATTACCAAGAAGCAACGCCAAAGCCATATATGTCTGCTATTTCTGAGCAAAGGGGATGCCAGAGAAGCTTTTACAACCATTTGTGCCATAATTGCACAAGCTGTTTGTAAATAATTTCAGTGAGAAACCTAAAATTGTGAAAAATGTAACGTTTTTTTTTTCATTTGATCGCATTCGGCGTAGAAATGGTGGCATGAAATATACCAAGATGGGCCTAGATCAATACTTGGGGTTGTCTACTACACTACACTAAAGCTAAAATTAACCCTAGAAGCTCCCTACATGTCCCTAATTAACCCCTTCACTACTGGGCATAATACATGTGTGGTGCACAGTGGCATTTAGCAGCTTTCTAATTACCAAAAATCAATGCCAAAGCCATATATATGTCTGCTATTTCTGAACAAAGGGGATCCCAGAGAAGCATTTACAACCACATATGCCATAATTGCACAAGTTGTTTGCAAATAATTTCAGTGAGAAACCTAAAGTTTGTGAAAAAATTTGTGAAATAGTGAACATTTTTTTTTATTTGATCTCATTTGGCGGTGAAATGGTGGCATGAAATATACCAAAATGGGCCTAGATCATTTTGAAAGCGCTAATTTTGAAAAAAAGTTGTTTGGAAATAGCAAAGTGCTACTTATTGCCCTATAACTTGCAAAAAAAAGCAAAGAACATGTAAATATTGGGTATTTCTAAACTCAGGACAAAATTTAGAAACTATTCAGCATGGTTGTTTTTTGGTTGTTGTAGATGTGTAACAGATTTTGGGGTTCAAAGTTAGAAAAAGT